>NC_041371.1:18491018-18623518 GCF_900634415.1 Cottoperca gobio
GATTGCTTTTTGTAGCAACAAAATTGAATTTTTATGCTCAAATGAGGTTTTCTAGTCTCAAACAGAAAATGTAGCCTAATGCTCAGAACTTTCCCATGCTGCTTTTTATCTAAACTTCATAGTCTATGGAGAAAGTTCATACTTTGTATGGTCACAAAGCTGACTTGGCACTTTCTCGATTTGGCAAGTATTATGTTTAGTGTTTCCTGCATAAAAGGAATCTCATTTGAATTTTGAAAATGGGCCATCTTTTTAAAGTGACTTCAAATTTGGTTTGCGTTCTACAAATGCATGTGTTTTAACCGCAACACTTTCTGTACTCTTTTGTGCAGGCCCGACAACTGGTACCCTATGGCTTATAACCCAGTGTTTCAAACCTACGGTCTAGAATATCTGGTCTTCAACATTGGACTCATGAATGGTGGGTGTGAAACATGCGCTCACTGGAAATGGCAGATTTCACAATGACTCCTGCAACTTAATGACTCCTTTATGGCTGTAGGTGACTTCTCGGGCCCCGCTGAATCTACTAGCTTTCCTTTGGGCACCCTTATCCCCATCATGGCTAGCGTTGCACAGAAGACCCATCAGCCCTTGCTGCTGCTTCTTGAGGAATGCGTAGCGGCTACCACGCCAGAGTTGCAGCCTGACAGCATCATATACCCGATCATCTCCAATAAGGGGTACTCTTAGTTACACTGGAACTAAACCAAAAACTAATGTTGTCCAGACATTGGAATCGATGCAAATAAATGTTGTTTAACCCCACAGATGTTTTGTGGATAGTATGACATCTCGCTCACAATTTGAACCAAGGCAAAAATCATCAGAGATCCAAGTGTCCCTTCAAGCCTTTACGTTTGCTCTCGGAGAAGAGGTAAATTGGCCTCATTAAATAAATTGTGCATGTTCACTTAATTTTTAGATGCAAAGTGGTACTGCCTTGCAACCTGAACTTCTCCGCCACTCAACAGGTGTTTATCCACTGCGAACTCCTGGCTTGGGATCCCAATGGTGTTGACCACACCAAGAAAGCCTGCCACTATGTCAAAGGGCAAGGGTAAATATCACTTCAGTATATCGGAACCTAAGTTCATATATATATTTTTTTCTTCACATAAGGTATGACTTGTCTAGCATTGGCTTAGTCTCCTGCTACTGCAGACAGCTCACGATTAATAATTTGAACGCGTTTGCTTCTGGATTCAAGACTTCCACACTTCAGTTGAGATTAATTTACTGATTCTTCTCATTCAATCTTCATGAACTCAGGTGGGAGCTGCTCGACAACCCGGACTATAGTGCTCTTTGTGACTGCTGTGAATCCAGCTGCAAGTCCAGGAGGACGAGGAGTGTAGCATCAGGTATGTGCATAACCTCTGCTGTAATAGACTTGTCTCATTGTACTGTACTAAAATGGCTTCATTTCTTTTGCCAGGGAAACGTGGAGTGGTACAAAAAGGTGTCCTTGGACCACTTACCATCACTGATGTGACTTTCTGAATGGCCTCAAGGCAAGAGTTTTATTTTACATTGCAATTGTATATTTATCCTTAACTACTACATTAAACTTTGTTTTGCTCTCCCAACAGGAATGGCTCCATTTTTATGGACTGCTTTAATCTGATTTGGCTTTTTATTCTTGGCTTTGTGAGCCTCTTTGCATTTCAGATTGTATGTGGTCAATAAAAACTGTTTCCAAACTAATTGCTTGAAGCTTGTTGTGTTTATCCTGCTTTTAGTGTAATGGTCTTAACAAAGATGTATTTTCATGAATGGTAAGTTGTGAACACCTAATGGTGTCAAGGTAAAATATGGGACCTGCTCTACCTTAACACAATAAACTGCACGACTGCTGTAATGCATGCAATAGCCTAGAGGGTTGATGATCCATAAAAAAATCTCTAAAATAAGCATTCAAAGTAAGTTTAATCAGAATCAACTTTGAACAGATCAAGGTCGCCTCTTTATTTTTATTTCATCTTTTTAAATAAATGGTTTGCATGGACCCCAAAGACATTCATAGGGGCTACTTCTGGCACAATATCTTAAATTAAATGACTCGTTTTAAAAACTTTTCCAGGGCCAAAACCAGTTTCTTACAATTATCTCTGAATGTAGTAGCAGACTAGCAGCCCTGGTTTAATTTGACTGACGCTGTGGAGTAGGGTCTTCATACGTCACGCGGTCAATCGGAACAGAATAAGTCCCGCCTGTTTGCGCAGAGGCGGGACTGCAGAGCCGACTGAAGTAACTTCTCTGTTGGCATAAAACTTCAAATACTTCTGAGCAGGGCGACAGGTAATGTTAAGATAACAAGCCTGAGCGAGCAGATATCTTGTAATGAAAGTTCAGTGAGTTTCTTCCCCTCTCTTCGTAGACCGCCAAACGAGCACTTGGCTAGCTAGCTTGCAAACACTTAGGTAGCCAATAAAACAACCTGTTAGCATGAAGATGCGTGCACACCGTTTGGGAACCACTGCACTAGTATACACAATAGTATGTGAACCTGACACCTTTTTCAACATGTCATTTCAAAACCATGGGCAATCATATGCTGCCAGAAGTGTCCGCTCGTCTGTGCAGACTTTCATTAAGAGTTTGTAACCTGGCTGAAGTGATTTCCTCCCATTCAGCCTCCGGGGTGTTTGAGACAGTGTGTTTGGCTCTGTACAGGCCAGTCAGGTTCTTCCACTCCAGACTGGGAAAACCATTTCTTCATAGACATGACTTTGTTCAGGGAGATAATGTCATTTTGAACAGGAAGTCCATAGCAGGGAAAAAAACGTACTTATGTTCATATAGTGTCATATTTAATGTTACATGATTACATTTGTGTATTGTTATCTTGTGTTTGCAGAGAAGAAAACCCACAAGACTAAAGATGGACTGGTTTCACTGTAATCAGTGCTTCACAAGGAGAGGGTCCAAGTTTGCTGTGTCCAGCTGCGGCCACATCTGCTGTGAAGCATGCATCAAATCTAGTAAGTAGGGCTGTAAATCACAAGTTTCATCGTGATACGATATATCTTTAAAAAACAATTCAATATTTGCTGATATCACAAAGTCTGCCATGATATCAATTTGATTAAAATCAGGGGCCTTCGATGGATATGGGACTATATTATAGACCCATTCAACACAATCGATTACATTTATATCAACTCACGAAAAGCAACTAAAATTTGATTTGATAATGTGATGATCAGAAAATGAAAAAGATGTTAAAGATGATTTCATGAATCAATGTTTTTCCACGTTGTATCGCTGATATTGGATTGTTACATCGATCCAAGTCAATGGATCGTTACACCCCTAAAACAATTATATACGCTAAGTCAATTTGCTTCCACTGTTTAAGTATAATTCATGACCATCATGGCTTAAATTAGACAGTTTCAGTGATGTCTTCTCCCACAGAGCAGTGCAGTGTATGTGGGGCCAGCTGCAGTTATCTGCCCATCACAGATGAGGTTAGTGAGTTGTAACATCTCCACTGCAGGTTACTGTCTGATGCCACCAACAGAGAATGACCTTAATATATGTCGCCAACTTATTATATCTGCATACATTATATATTTCAGATGAAGCCACAAGAAAAGGTGTTTTTCAAGGACCCTGTGAAGCTCATCCAGTCACGGCTGGAGCACATTTCACAGGTCTGTCTCCACTGTGCAGCTGTCGCCCACGCTCCCTTGCTGATGTCCTTAATTGCTATAGAGAGATGTTAAATGTCAGAGCAGCCCGTCAATAAATAGCCAGTCAGTGAGTCATTTCACAAGCGATTGCTTCAGTTAGAGTGATATTAGACTAGATTAAAAGTGTCACTGAGCTATAACTCAAAAACCAAAGTGCATTTACATAATGTTTTATTATTACTGAAATAATTATTTGATGGTGAGGTCTTCATGCTCCTCAGATTGCGCTTTTTCAACGGACACAGATGGAGAGAGTCACGGCACACTTCAAACATAAATCTGTTAAGCTGGAAAGGCATCTGAAGGAAGTCACTGAGCAGGGTTACAGGTGATGTTAGTATCTGTTGTTGTTCCTCTGTGGCTGTGTAAATAAACCCCCCGATTGAAACGCTATTCCCCCCACGTCTGTCATCATAAGGCAACTCTCTGAGCTGAAAAGAGAAAACGCTGACTTGAAAAAGCAGCTTTCAGAGCTGAAAAGAGAGACTGCTGACTTGAAAAAGCCACTTTCTCAGCGGCGGGTAAGAGTTCCCAAAGTCTAATGAAGAAAATGTTCATGTTGCCAAAAATGTTCAGGTAATAATTTACATATGCATATTTTTTGTTTGCTACAGGTTTCTCCAGGACCGTTTCAAATCGATGGGTAAAACCAGTTCACTTTTCAGGACTGTCCTGTTTAACAACAAACGTTCCAGTTTTAAAGTTTTTTGAAAGGATTGAGTGATAACTTTTTGTCTCATATATAGTAATCAAAGGATGTCACTCCCTGTGGCTGTCACCTCCCCAGGTACGCCCTGTCATTTAAGTTGAATTGTTAATGTTAGTTGTTTTTTTGTTGGTCAAATTTTTTAATTCAAGTTGATGAGGAGTGTGTGTGTGTTTTATTTGACCAGTTACCCCTCGTTCAAGAACTATGAGGTTAGTACTACATCCTCATGCTCTACTGGATTTCATTCTGTATTTGCAACACCTTCCCACTAAAACGATGGCAAAATATTTTATGCTCAAACATGTTGTCTGGGTTTCAGTTACTTCGGCTCATCGGAGTCTCAGGGCTGGGCCAGAGACAGAGGTCCCAGTCTGTCCTCCCTCACAGTAAGTCTCCTAGTTATATTGGCTCCGTGTCATGTTTTGTAGACCTGCTGTAAATGTTACGATGTTGGAAATAAAAATATTTCCCACAGAATACTGAAAAAGATATAAACATCTTGTCTTAGATGATTGTGCAACTTTTTAGAAACTCTTGTCGACTCAATAACAATAACAGTTTGACAATGCAAAATTCTTAATTCAAGGTCAATTACTGAAGCTTTAAAGGAGGTTTCACCTCACTGGCTTGCTCAGCGGGTGAAGGTTTTTCTGCTTTTCATGAGAAGCTATGAAATGTGGGTGAAATCCCTGAAAAAGGCAGTATACCTTGATTGTTTTTGTCAACTACAATTTCCAAGGTCAAGGATGAACTTTCACACTCAATGATAATAACACATTCAATAAAATATAAAATATAAACTTTTAATTATGGTCTCTTTCTGTTTTTGTCAGACTCCTGGATCAGCTACCCCTATTTCCAGCCATAGTTCTCTTCATGAACACTTGCACAGTAAGTGTCGTTGCAAAGATGCTTTTGTAGCTCTACCATAGTTTCTGTGATTAAACTGCATACAGTGTGCTTCATCAACTAAGAAATCAAATGCATTCTATGTTTAATCAAAAATCCTTTCACCTCTAATTTAAAAAGGAACGCCCACATCCTTCAGCACTCCTACAAGGTACAAAATGCTTTACAAATAACTTGCCATCAAACATCACATTTCTACAATACGTGATGGAAATATTTTCTCATATAATCGTGAGTCGGTCCATTTGTGTCTTCCTCAGAACTCCCCGTCAGACTCCTAATGTCTTCCAGTTCCCGTTTATGAGTGGATTATCAATACAGTCACCCCGACGTTAAACAAATGGCCCCTAACAATGCTGTGGATATTTTTGTCAGTTATCCAGATGTGTTCATCAGGACTGTTAGGTCTTCGTTGGGGATACACTTCAGTTGTTTCCCAGTAACAGTTGACTGAATGTCTTGCACATCGTTGAGGTATTTAATAACTGTTACGTTTATATTGATGTTGTACTTATGTTACCATGTGGTTCCTCTGTTGATGACTTAACCTGCCATATTATCTTATTGATCATTGGTTAACTAGTCTTTTTCTGGCACTTCAATTATATATATATAGTATAATTATATATATATAATATATATTATAAATTAAATTATATATATATATAAATTATATAAATTATAGATACGAATATATAAAGTATATATATATATATAAATTATATAGAATAAAGTATAGACATGATATAATAGAGATAGATAGTATAATTAATTATTTAATATATATATATATATATAGATTATATATATTATATTATATAGTATATATATTATATAATATTATATTATATATTATATATATATTATAACTAATATTATTTATATATAGACTTATATATTTATATATATAATTATTATAGATTTTATTATATATATATATTTTATATATATATTTATATATAGATTTGATATATATATATATATATATATATATATATATAATATATATAATATATAATATATAGATATATATATATATATATATATATAATAAAATCTATATATAATATATATTAAATTATATAATATATAAATCTATATATATATATATAAAAATATTTATATATATATATATATATATAAAAATATTTTATATTTATATTAATAGAGCCATTTCTGCAGACTGCTTTTTGCTCACAACAGAACGTTTGCATTGATGAAAAAATAAATTTGATGTCAGAATCAGTTCGAGTCATTACAGACACACGAAAAACATTGCTTGCACACATGATTAGAAAGGCAAATCCTTTACTGGTTTCCAGTGACACAATTGTGCAAATGAGACATTTTTCAAACGGGAGAAAATACATGAAAGACATCTGCAAAGGAAGACACTAAGCGTTATGGACATTTCCCAACAGCATGACACTTGTCTTCGTGCTTCATTACTAATAGAGTAAAAAATTAGACACTGCTTTATCAACATGATGCTCATCTAAACTTTATCCAGACATTTATAATGAACTAACTAAACTCGGACTCAATTTTAAAGCCCTCTTTAGGTCTACAAAGAAGTACTTTAGAGGGTGGAGTTTTCTGAACTGATAACCTGGATGTATGAGGTTTGTGCTATAATTCATAACATGAGTTAACAGAAAGGTATTTTTCTTTGGATTCAAACCTATTGCTACTTATACAGTACGTAGACCCCCATACATTATATTATCTAGATTATAAACCATCAAGTCACATCCTACAGCTATTAAGACAAAATAGATATAAAAATACTGACTGAATTAACGAGTGCAAATCAGAATTTAATTGGGCAATTCTGACATCTGTACGACATTGATGCGATTGTTGCCTTCTTGGTTCTGTTGTTCTTACTGTTAAAGGTGCAGTTAAATGCAAACAACAAAGTATACAAACAGTAAATCAAGTATTACAGCAGTGTCTAAAGAGGATTCTGGGAATGCGTCTCAGAAATATGTTGCAGACATTAGTAGGAATTAGATGCACAATGCCGTTTTCAAAAGTTATGACAATAGCTTTCAGTGTTAATGGATCAAAAATGACACGGTTTCGTTAGGAACAAATATTTTGAGATAATTGGATTTAATGAATATGGCAGCAGGCTCTAAAACCAAAGTGCAAGATGTCAATTTAAAAGTGGACATGTCCAGTGTGCTTTTCTTGACAAGGAATTATTGGCTGTAAAGGAATGATTAAAACACAGTGAACTGTCAACACATTTATCAACATAGACATTTTTCTGGAGCAGTTACTTATCTGCTTTAGTTAGGTACCAAAAGTACAACCAGTTTAAACCAATTAAACTGCTACAATAGCATACTAAGAATTCTGCAGTAGTGATCTAAACAAAAATAATAAGCTCAAGAAAATATAGCAAACCAGTGTACAAGTTACTGTCGTATTTACAGCAACACGGCAGCACAATTATAATTCAAGTCCAAAATATATTAGGATAAGCAGGAACTGCAGAACATATAAAAACTCAAACCTCACTTTGGGCGTGTACTGGGAAGACCGGATGTTACAAACCTGCCGAAATAAAGCAACTTTAACCAAAGTAGTAACTATGCTTGTAGGCGCAAAGGATGCGAGGAGCACTTTTAGAAATGTACTTCAGTCTGGTTACAGCGTCTTATTCGGGAACAATTGGGCTTTTGCTCGGTCCCTCAAAATCCTGACTTGCAAACCAATCTCGCACTTGCTGGTAGCTCATTTTTGATTTCTTGCATAGAGTGTCAAGGTCTTTTTCATTTAGTTTGCCTGTTGAAAGGTGATATGTTACCAATGGCTGGATATCAGGGGAATCTGCGGTTGTTGCATTTGCTTGAGATTTTCGTTTGCGGCTACCCCCAGCCCGAGTAGATGTCCCAGAGCCGCTTCCGTTAGCTAAACCACTGCTACTCTGCTGGGCTGCAAGTTCTGCCAAGAACTGGTCACGAACCCCTTTCACCCAGCGCAGCTGACCGTTTTTAACAGCATACCGTGTGTCCCCAAACCACTGAATAACATCTGCCCGGGGTAAACCTGTAATCTTAACAAGTTCGGTGTAATCTTCACTCTTGGGCCACTGGCAGCGTAAGAAGTGCTGCTTTAACAAATCCAGCTGCTCCTTGGTCTTTCTTGGTCGCCCAGCCGGAGTGAGGGCAGGGGAGGTAGATGAGGGAGCCTTTGAGGGTGTTTGTGCAGGACTGGCTTTGGCTGAGTGGGCGGACTTCTTTGATGTGCTGATGCTGTTTGGAAGCGGTTTATTAGGCGAGGCAGTCAGTGGTGGGCTGCCAGAGGGGGAAGAGTAGGGAGAGATTTTTAATATACCTGATGGTTCCTGTGGAACATCTGGCTCAACCTTGCAGGTCTTAGTCAGTTGTAATGGTTGCTCTTCACTTTGTTCTTCATCTTTCAAACTGTCCCCATCACCAGAAAGCTCCTCCATAACTTCATAACCTTCTGAATCAAGGACCTTTTCCCCAAATGCCTCCAGGCTGTTTGACAAGAAGGTCTGAAAGAAATGTGCATTTTTGACGCCATTGCCACGCGCTGCCTCCTGGCCCTTCACCCCGTTTAGTTGACTAGTCTTTTGTGTAATAAGTGGGAGAGGTTGAATTTGTTGATCTGGTTTACCTCCGGTGTTTTGAGAGTAGTTCTGGGCTGCAGCAAGGCTTCCTCTACCAACCCTAAGCTGGTACCGGCTGTCACTGAAACCATTTACGAATGTCGTTACGGCTCAGCCCCGTTTCTTCCTGCAAACGTCTAAGCTCTGCCTCCGCAGGCCAGTTCTCTCTCAAAAAGCTCTTTCGAAGGGCAGCGAGTTGAACTTTAGACTTTTTGTAGCGCCCATGACGGTGCTGTCTTGAAGATGGCTCTGAAAGGTCAAGGGAGACATCAGCTGCTATACTTGCTGGTGCGTCTGCTGGTGGGCGGTAGAAGTAGGAATCCTGAGGAGGTGGGAGGGTGGAGCTGAAACACGGGACATTGGGTTTGGCTGGTTTATAGGAATCTGGTGACTCACACTTTGGTTTGTTCTTCTGGGGGCTAGAGAGAGCATCCTCTACTTCATTGATGCTCTTATCCTCAATTACCAATTCCTCACAACTTCTGCTCTTGTTCTTAATTTTGGCTTCCTCGTTTGTTTCAGTAGAATCTTCACATAGCTCAGGCACTGCCAGCTTTTGACGCGTCTCCTCGATCTCTTCTGAGGACCAGCTGATGCCATATTTAATTCTCTGCACCATAAACCACACCTTTACTTTGTCCAGAGGTAAGGCACATACCCGGGCCAGGGTGGTAACCTCACAAGATGATGGGTATGGAAATAAGTTAAAGGCTTGGACCAGCTCTGGGATTGAGTCAAGTTCACGGGTTTGATCCGACTGTGTCCATACCAACTTCAGACCCTCTGACACTAGAGGCAGGCACACAACAGAGTTGTTGTTTGTGGTGAAACTAGCCACACCACTCTCATTGCTTTCTGCTGAGCTGGCAGAGTGGCGCAAATCCTTGGAGGAGCGCTTAGCTTCAAGTTTTACTTCACATTCTGTATTTGTTACTTTTCCTCCAAAGGGCCCCTTCATGCCTATAAGCAGTCCATTTTTGCCATTATGTTCACTGTAGGTTGCCATCTGGGATATGAAAATAGGGTCTTTCACCTATAAAAAAAGAAAAGAAAAACACTGATTTAGTTGTTGATGTTTTTCACTCGTCTCAACTGCCAAACTGTTTTCACAGATAAGATAACTGTGGAGAGAAGGAACATTTCTTCTGAGGAGTGCAGCCAAGAGTATAGACTATGATGTTTTCACAACTTTCAGTTCTCATTCATTCTCAAAGTCAATTATCTGACAGCTGGTTCCCCCCTCCCCCCTACTTCGCACTCCTTATTCTGAACTCCCAGCGAAACTTGTCGTATACTCTGTCGAGACTGGGCTCCCCTCCCCCAAAGTGTGGTGCCTGACTTTTGTTTTGTGTGAGTGGGGGGATTGGTCGCAAAGGGTGGGTGGGTGCGTGGGGAACGGGGATCTACGAGAGATCCATCACAGTCTACTTTCTCACCCCTTCCCAGCCAGGCTTTGTTCCACTCCCAAGTTCTCGGTCCCGAAATACGAGTGTAGTGTCACAAAAGGCAGATACCACAAGAGAAACCTGTGGAAGGAGCAAACGAGTTGCATTAGTAACACTCAAGACCAAGTCTAGGCACTCTTAGTACTTAAACAGGATAAAACACAAACTTAATTTGTTCATTAAGAAATGGTTTGAAATACTAAATAATTATAAATGTAATTTTGTTTTTGAGCAACAGGTGTTAAACCAACACACCAAGCATGGACATATCATGTTGGTGGTTAGAAGGCTAAATAAAAAAAGAATTGTGATTCAGACACCATTACATATTTCTCCCATTGCAGTCATTACCTTATTATATTAATAGGGTGTTTATAACTACTTATTGGACAGTGCCTTACAAGTAACTACGTGTCCTACCATTTACTTAAGAGTTCTTCTGTATTTGGAACAACAGAGGAAATATTACGCATTTAGTTAGATTACGCCATGGCCGACGATTAAGGTCGCTTGAGCCACGCAATAAATGTTCAAGTGTACAAAAACATAAGCAAACTATTATGAAACCACTGTGTTAGTCATTGCGTGACACATTGAAACCCACGGGGGTGAGATCATGTGGTGGCCTCCCCGGTGTTTCACGTATAACTTCAATGTGCTGTAAGAGATTATACGTAGGATCTTTGTTGTAGTGTAACAAAAAGCTATAAAAGTTGCTCTCGGTGGCAATCACAATAGCAGCCCAGTGTCTCCCCCTTTATGGCGTACTAACTAAAACGCTTCACACTGCACAGGCGCACTTCGCCGTCAGACACGCTTCAGTGAAACATAAAAATAAACTTACCGAAAATGCCAAAATAACCCGTTATCCCCGAGGTCCGTTTGAGCGTATAGACAACAAAAGAAACTCAGAGTTTCCCCTCTGCCACTCCGCTTTTTATGGCCGAAGTTTAGAGGAAGACCAGGGAAACAATGCCGTCCGTCTGTCGGTTTGACCCTTGTCTTATTTATCAAGCACCTCGATAGATTACGCTCGGGATACAAAGATGCGAAGCGACCAAGTTTGTCGCCTTTTCGTAGGAGTTAGGTCGTCGGCTGAATCCTGCCGTATAGGACACAAACCTCTCAATCCGTGAGATTCAGGTCTGGATTTCAGTCGCCGTTACTTCGTCCTTCTCGGTCCATCCGTTGTTGCTTTTGTTCTTTAACTGAGAAGTGTTTTCGCTGTCCGGCCAGATCGAGGCGAGGCGGAGCTGAGGACCAGGAAGCCCAGAAGGCCCAACTGACTCTCCCACAGTGACGGCGGGGTGGGTGTGCCAGTCTGGGAGAGCAGGCCATGGATTGGAGGGAGGAGGCGCCCGTATAATAAATCCGTGGCAGTAGGCTAAACATTTTCACGTCAAACACCCACCCCCACCGCCTCCCCCTCCCCCTCCCCAAATCAGGCCTCAAACATCTCATCTCATTTTTAAACGAGTATCAACATCTTGTTAAATTCAAACATTGCATTCATTCAGCTCCTACTTTCCTTACTTAGTACACAACATAATTTAAATCATTTTTAATGTACTTATAGGAATCCCTCAAGACCCCTGGAGGTCCGTAGGCACCACTCAGGACACTATATATTCTGGAAATGTGGGCATTTTAGCAACATGGGAGATGTTATATTATATACACATTGTGGTATTTTATAAAAACATATTCTACTACTTTTAGACTCAGTAACACATTTTTTTCCAGCCAAGAAAATAAACTAAATAAAGAAGACAGTATTTCCCAATGATACAATGTTTTGCTGGCAACTTTGAAACATCTTTTAAACCTTCATGTTAAGGAATACAATTTACAGAAAATAAAATAAAACATTTAAGTAAATAAATAAAATACAGTAAAATCCAAGTAATTAAAAGCATTTTAAATTGCCCTGGGGCTTGTATTAATTCCCAATGTATCACTAAAATGAAGACGAAGAGACATTTAGTCTTTATCACAACAGCTGATAAACCAAATTTAAAGCTAGAAATTGTTAACAGCCTGTTGGATTTTTGGAACGAGACATAGCACACAATCAACAGTGTTCCAGTGATACTGTGTGTCCTTGAGCACACTATGCTGATTCACAAAACAAGGCAGCAGAGTCAGAGGTAGCAATTAGATTTCATAGTAATGCTAAATGGTAGAATAATATAGACAAGATGTAGATATTCATCTTTCTGCAAGGGATTCAATCCTTTTTATGCAAGACATCTTTTTAACAGTTTGAAAATGCTTTCATTTTGTTATTCTGCCGAAGGAATGAGAAGTGAAAACAGCAGCGAGTTAACTTTTCTTTATTTAACTGGTCTAATACGTAGCAGTAGTGCTCTCTCTCTCTGTGTGTGTGTGTGTGTGTGTGTGTGTGTGTGTGTGTGTGTGTGTGTGTGTGTGTGTGTGTGTGTGTGTGTGTGTGTGTGTGTGTGTGTGTATATATATATATATATATATATATATATATATATATATATATATATATATATATATATATATATATTTTTTTTTTTTTATATAACAATCAAATGCTAAAATAAGTGAAAAAATACACAAGCATTTATATGTCTATAAAGTATGCCATCTTTAAGAAAATACGTAACATGCAATGATAATAATTTTACATTTTAATTATTTTTTCACCCAAAGCTGACATTAGTGTTAGTGTTAATATGCTTGAGCATCCTTCATATGTACCTAAAACTTCATAGAAAGGCCTTCATTACATACTCAAGTAGGATTACATGTAATTATCTACATAGCGATTTCAATAATACCCCTTCAAAAAACATTGTTGTCAGTCAGTGTTTGGCTTCTTGTTAGCCATTAGCCAATGGATCTGAACTGAAACCACTGAAATAGCAACTATAAGTTTAGCTAGAATTTGTAGTGTTATGTAGTTGAAACACAGTATTGAATACTGCCACTTCAGTACGGATGTAAGAAATGTTTAGAACCGGTTACTAGCCAGGGTGAGCACAAAACGTGGCAGGTGTAGGAATGAAGGCACAACAGCTGACAGCCAGGAGAGATATGGGACTTGAGTCAGAAGGAATTTTAGGGAAGTGTAATCAGTTACACTCCGTCCTGGAAATAAACAGATGAACAAATTATTAGAATCATGGGACTGTACAGAACAGTGAGTTCAAATCTAAAAAAAAACTTAGCCAGCTGATAAAAACTTACCATCAACATCTTGAAACCCATAGCGCCTTGCCAGGTCACAAGTCAGGAGTACTTTCCCAGACAGACACATCAGATTTTTATCTGTCAGGCAGAAAGAGAAGAGAAGACGATTACAAAAGAACGAAACTCTAACCAAATCTGTTGAACCAGTATATGCTTCTCATACATAACATGAGTTTCTAAAAGCATGTTACAATGAACAGCATGTGCAGATCTTATACATTCCTCACCTCATAATATACAATCTCATATAATCCTACCTTTTGCCAGGTTGACAATGCACATCCCACTCAACTCTGTAGTTTCTCCATTGACAAATGTATCTTTTAACTGCACAAAAGACAATACACAGATTTAGCAAAAAACCCAAAGAAGCCAATCTGGATTTGCTAAAAAGAGAATCGTTTACCTTGGAATTTGCACTTTCATCCTCCAATACGAACTGAGACACCAACTCTGTTTGTACCGCTCCTGGCCACAGACTGACAGAAGCCACTCCTCTACTTCTCAGCTCAACAGCCATGTCTGCTGCCAGCCTGTCACACTGGAAACAAACACCAAAACAAAACAGGATTTTATTACACTGACAGCACATGTACTTGTGTTGACATAACTCTAGGACTTAATGAGAACTCACAGCAGCTTTACCAACTCCATATGGCACATTGAAGATGTATCGCAGCCCCCCCATAGATGAAATGGTGACTATCAAACCCCGACCTTGAGCCACCATCAACCGAGATGCATGAACTGAGAAGAAGTAGTGACCCCTGCCAGATAAATGAAAAAGAAAATCAGTCAAATCGTTTTTTTTTTTTTTTTTTAATCACACGGTTTCTTGTTTAATTTCTCCCCCAAATTTTCCATTCAGCTCTCAAAACTAACAAGAGACAAAAACTAAATGAGTAATGGCTGCTGACGGGAAAACTGTCACTAGACATGAGGATATGACTCATTGACATGACTACGGTGAGCACAAAATCCTACCTGAGACCTGTGTTGTTGATGGAATCCCAAATGGACGGATCAATATCCCAGAACTTGGTCCCCATATTCCCAAAGATAGCCTGGAATAACACATGTTTAGAGTTCAGGTAAAAGGATCACACAGTGGGCAGTTTATGGTTGAGGCCCTTTAAAGTCGTTAAGTGTTTCATAAGTAATTTCCAACCGTGACAGTTGTTATTGTTTTCACTTTGTGAGTGTGTCATCGTGGAAAATGTAGGTCATGTACTTTAGCAGGAACTACCATATAAGTGGTTTTGAATCTTTGCCAGGTGTTTCTGTCTGTCTCTAGTTCAAGTATGCGATACATCAAGTAGTGCTTAATGTCAGTGCAGAATATCTACCTGTACTCCAGCGTAGGCATTGTTAACCAGGATATCCAGCCTGCCATTCTGCTCACATTTGATCCGTTCAAACAGGTCTTCAATTTCTTGGTCTTTCGTAGAATCACAGATAACTGGCACACAGTTTCCACCCCTCTCCTTAACCTGTGTTGACATCAAACACATCCACTGTTAAAGATGGAGACAAATCCTGACTGAAACACTACTACTACTACTACTACTACGATACTACAAAGCAGAAAACGGTTTCCTAAGTAATCCACCAGACATGGACTGCAGGGAGGAAAAAGGCATTTTGGTGAGCCAAAACAACTTGATAGGCACCATCGTCATCAAGAGATAGGATAATGGACATCACTTTTCCCTCTCTGCCTAGCTGTGTGCTATAGCCCTTATAAGAATAAGAATCAAGCTCAAATTGTCACCTCTGCAGCAGTTTGTTTCAAAGTCTGCTCCTGGCGCCCTGTGATGTAGACCGTGGCTCCTGCCTCAGACAGCTGCAGGGCTATGCCTCGGCCAATGCCTCTGGAGGCACCGGTTACTAAACACACCCAGCCAGACAAGGACATTTTCGCTGGGGGAGGAAATAACACCACAAACAAATAAGCAGTGAGCTCAAGTACACCATCTACACTAAAACTACACACGGTTAATAGTGGTCTGCCAGTTAAATATGATCAGAGGTCAACTGGGAAATAATAAATGTGTGTGCATAAATTAAAGTGAGCCACCCTGTCCATAGTTCACTTGATATCTGGAGGAACTATTTTACAGCTCTATTGGGTCCAGTCACTATTACTCAGCATTACGAGTGCAGTCGACAGGTGACACCGATATTGCGATAAGTTTAATCATTATGAATGTCAACTTTGCCTAACTCACATAATTGTAAAAGTACAAGCACACTATAAAATTCCGTAGCTGTAATACAAACTAATTAACTCTTCAGTTTCACATATCACCTGAAAAAAAGTTCACATTTTCTCGCTCTTATGATATATTAACTTATTTTTAACATAACGGTTTTATTTGAATAACAATTTTGCTATTGTTATGACGAAATTCTTCGCGTTAAGATAGTATAACACAAAACATTTCATACCGTGATAGATTCAGTCAAAGCCCTAAAAAAACTTTTTTTTTTAAGGAGAAACGACGATTTGATTACATTGTAATGAATGCTTATCAGTGGTGAGACTGCTATTACTTCACACAGGCTGTACATTTTTAAATCTACATAGTTCGCTCAATTGCATAAATTACATCAGCAGGCCTACCTTATTCCACAGCTGGATTTGGTTTGGAGTCTCAATAAAAGTTATTCGTAAGGAACCAGGAAACGTATTGATACAAATATCATGGCTGCTTAGTGCTGCTATTATATCCTACTAATAGTGCCTCAGGCTGCAACAGTGTGAGCAACGTTATGTGCCAGTTAGCTATCAAGGCTGCGTACCCAGTGTAATATCGCGAGAAGATGCAAGACTACGCAGAGAGTTTAGTAGGTGACTGATGATTCACTTGCGTTCACTTCCTCCTTCGCTTCGCATGAAATCCGTAACGTAAGCACGTTTTTGGGCGCCATCAACTATTTGGTGTTTCACCCAACGTTATCGTGCTGGTTGCCTGTTAAGTCGATTGTAATCGATTCTAACCGATTTCAACACAGTTATGAGCGGTTTTGGTAAAGTTTATAATAGTTTACATGACGATAGGCCAAAACTCAGTGAACTATCTCACTGGTGAGTGTCGGAGTTGCTCTTTGGTTTAATTTACAGCATTTCACACACGATGGCGCTATAGTATTGAAAACTACATCTTGTGTGTATTTGAGGGCCTATTTGTTTAAAGCACAAACAGTGGCCTAATAGTAATGGTAAATAATTTATTTGCGGCTGAACCGAAATTCTGCACTGTTAATACTTCACTGACCAAACACATGCAGTAGTTTCACTGTTGACTTTACAGAGCTGATACGAATCCGATAAATAATAATTCAGGAACGTGCTTTTTTGAGCACGGACCGGTTTCATGTAAGAAAATATCTTCACGGACCGGCCTTCTTTTCCCTTTTCCAAAAAAGCTCTTTAAAGACGTTTGTTTTCCACTCATTGTTGCTTGTGGGCTTAATTTTTTTGAAGTAAAGTATCACTTGACTGAGACGAGCGTCTTGACAAGAGTCAAGAGACACAGACGCACAGACAGATGTATCCCGTAATTTTTCAAAATAAAACCTCTTTCAAAAATAAAATATTTTTTTATTCAATCTTTCTGTGCGGCCCGGTGGTTGGGGACCACTGATCTAAAGCATTGTAATATTGCATGTGCTTCCTGTCCTATATTGTGTCTCTAATTGTTCCCATGTTATTATTCCCAATCTATCTGTTGGCACATCAGTGTGAGGATTATTGTCTTGGTTTGGCATCAAGATTTCACATAAAAGTGGGGCTACTGGTTGGAAAAGGTTTCTTTCTACTAAATGATTTTAAAAAGCCTTTCAAGTGTGACAGAACTGTAGGCTATTGTAGACATATTTTGTATACTGTTCCCTATTGTTTTCGTATCACCAGTTAAATATAGTGATTTGTTAAGAGGGCCTCTGAAAGAAAGCTCTGCCCCCCTCCTGCCAGTCCCACCCTTGCATCGCACCAAATGGGGCACTCTCCATTTGACTTGTGTTTAAATTCCTTTTTAGGAAGTTTGTCTTCGTGCGGTGCAAGGGTCTAAGGACAGAGGGTGTCGTATGCTGTACAGTCTGTAAAGCTCACTGAGACACATTTGTGATATTGGGCTGTATAAATAAATTTGATTTGATTTGATCTCTGGTAAAGTTTAAAATGGTGCTTTGAGTTTTATAGATCTGTCGATTAAATCAACTAATCATTTAGTTGACAAAATCGTGTTAGTTGACAGCCCTTAGCTCTAATAATATTAACAATATAATCAGGAATTAATCAGCTTGTTTGTCCTCAGTTTCCAGGATCCTTGTTAAAATCCTGATTCTATGGTAAAAAGCATTACATTTGGACCATTCTAAAAATACACACACTTTCTCACAAAGTGGTATATAACTGCAGATCGTTCTGGTTTTATCTGCTGATATTTTTGAAATATTCGTCTCTGAGATTTCTGGTACTTCAATATTATTCATTTAGTTAATCATTATCAACACATTCACTTATAGGAAGCAATACATGGGACGTACTGTAAACGGGAAGCATTTAGGTCAAACAAAGCAAATACTGACGCTCAACCTTTTTACATTTGAAAGTTCAGTTTTAAAACCTGTGTCCCTTTCTTGCAAACAGCAGATTGTAGCATTTGAAATTATTCCAAAACTAACAGCATGTGAACACTTTTCAAAGTAACAAAGCATGTATCTCCAGAATGTGATATTTATTCTGTGTTTTTAGAGCTTTTTTTGCCATGTGAAGCTATTAAAACTTGATGTTTTTGACGATGATGACTCTTAAATTGGTAATTTGTTACCCATAATGGACAGATCAGCATCACCACTGTTTCTGTTGACATGGACACGTTGTAGATAGAAAGACTCATCATGGCACACATGAAGCATTCTTTTCTACATGTTGTAAAAATGATCTACAAAGTGAAGAATTCGTCAGCCTCCTGCCTGCTATCGTTTGATCTGGATTTCCTGATCGGGGTTTCAAAAATATTTGCTGAAGATAAATAAACTATTGCAAAACTATTTCATGGTTTGCTCTGCTCATTTTTGGGAAGTCACCACCCCCTTGGACATTGATCATTAAGTTGCTTATAAATAGTATTTGATAGAAGAAGAATGTTTTAAGGCAAACGGCACAATGACTGGGGGTTCTCGCTTCCTTTGGATTCCCTTCCTTCTCTCCTGTGTCTTTCAAGCTTCTGACAACATACATGGTAAGTCAAGTATTTTATTTATACAGCCCAATATCACACATTAGCTTGAAGGGGCTTTCTGTGCAGCGTACAACACACTCTGTCTTTAGACCTTTAGAGAAGGTAAAACTCACTCCCCCAAAAGATGGAAGTCACCTCAGGAAGAGCTGCTGAACAGGGCTCCCTCTCCCAGGGTGCTCAGACATGGAATGAAGTACAGAACAGACCAAAATAATAAAATGACAGACAATCAGGATGACAAAATTACAAATAGATTGTAAACGTAAAGTCATTTTTAGGAACAGTAATTCATCCGTTTTGAAAGTGCTCAGTTGAAATAAAATGTAATATCTTTGACCGTTACATTCAGTTTATTGTTAATGTGGAATTGTTCTTGTTTTCTCAGTCCCTCAGGATGTGGATCATTTCACAGGTGCAGGAAATCCAAACTGGCAACGCATCCTTTCAAATATACCAGTGAGTCCCCAACACAGTGACTTTTCAAGTGAGAAAAAAACACATTTGTGTAGCAGTCCTTATAATGCTCCATCTGCTACTGTGTTGTCTTCAGATAACCCTACCAGAAGGAATTGATCCCAAGAATATAAATGTAACGGTATGTAACAAAAACATTTATCATATAAAAATATTCAATGATGCTTTAAAAAAATATTTATTTCATCCAATCCAATATGTTTTGTTCCACAGTCAATCACTATCAAGACTTGTACTGGTGAGTGGGTCTTTATAGGTCAAGTAAAGCCTCCCCTATTCCAAAATCACACAACAATCAGGCTGATGTAGAGGACATACTGTACCACTGTACTGTACAGGAGCAGATGATCAGACAAGATGCAAAAGTCTCCATCACCTCTCCTACACAGGAGCAAGACACACAGACTGTATAACTGTTTAGCCTATCTTTGTTATTTTGTGTCTCTTTGTGCTTGTTTGCCCCTTTTCATGTCGTTGTGAGTCTCTGTGACTCTTTGCACCTGTTTTGCATCTCTTTGTAGTCCTATTGTGTGTCTTTGTACTTGTTTCGTGTTTTTCTGTAGTCCTATTGTGTGTCTTTGTACTTGTTTCGTGTTTTTCTGTAGTCATATTGTGTCTCTTTAGAGTTGTTTTGTGTGTCTCTTTGTAGTCATTTTGAGTCTCTTTGTAGTCATTTTGTGTCTCTTTGTAGTCATTTTGTGTCTCTTTGTAGTCATTTTGTGTCTCTTTGTAGTCATTTTGAGTCTCTTTGTAGTCATTTTGTGTCTCTTTGTAGTCATTTTGTGTCTCTTTGTAGTCATTTTGAATCTCTTTGTAGTCATGTGTTTGTGGTTGTTTTGTGTGTGTTTGTGGTTGTTTTGTGTCTCTTTGTGGTAGTTTTCCCCTTTTCATAGTCGTGAGTCTCTTTGTGACTCTTTGCAGTTGACACTTTGGGCCCCTGTGCCTGCTAGGCCCGTTCAGTAATCCATCCATTACGCTATATAAACATACTGTGACAATCTCCCTCTGTTATCTTCCTGAATTTCTAACATGCCTTGTCAGATGTGAAAGAACATCTGGCACAGCTTAACATTCAGCTTCAGCAGACAACTCTCCGCAACAGGCAGCTGGGTGAGTGTTCGTCCTTTTAGAACCTGAGGAACATCGCTAGTTAGGTACTGTTGCTCTGATATAACCTGCACTCTTTCTGATAGATAACGAAGTCTTTGGGTTGAGGAGGGAAGTCAGACTCCTGAAACAGCATGATTCTACATGCAGCTCTGGCTGTAAGCTTTTGATCGTAAATCATACTCAACATATACAGCACATGTTCAGATGATACACAAGGAACGACATGAGCCAATGTAAAACTGTTTTTAATTCCCGCACAGCTTATCAAACCCAGTTACTCAACACAATGAAACAGCTTCTGGAGACATTTGATAGTGATACATTTCGGAGTAAGTTCTGGAGTTAAACCTCTCACATTTTGTTGGTAGTTTTGCAGCACAATTTACTTAAATGTCTTTTCATAAACCAATGAGTTTCTGTTTAATCGAATATAAATGTTTTTCTTCTAGTCCTGAATATCATTGCACTCACCAGGGAGGTGAATACATTGCAGAAGAAGCTCAAACGTGCGACTAATGCTACTGAAACTATTGAAATCAGGTGTGAGTGTTGTTTTATTTCTTTGCTCTACATCTACTGGCAAAGTATTTACAGTGTAGCACCATATTCGTCTTTTACTGTCATACAATAAAATCCACATTTCACATGAAATTTCACATGGTAACTTGTGTCTCGCAGTGCTGCGGAGAGAGCATCAGGAGAAGATCAATCAACTGAACGTAAAGACGCAGCAGATTGAAAGGAGCCATGCAAACTCAGCGCTGAGTAAGAGCTTTTAATTTCATTTACTAGACATTTGGAGAACAGCTGTGAGCGGTGGTGAGGGAACAAGATGCTGATACATTTTGTTTTGTAAATGGTAAATGGCAAACTTTCTCTTGTGTGTGTGTTCAGTTTTACAGATCATCTCACTGCAAAATCAGATCTGGGATTTGCAACAGGTAGATTCAAGAAGTGGAGAAACTTCTTTTCAGACCAACAAGACACTTATTGGTAAATTGATGCCCACTTGACTGAAATACTTGTATTGTTAAGGTGTCAACATTTCCTCCCTGTAATTCAGGCAGTCCATCTTTTACATAAATAAAGAGCATCATTGCTCACTTTAATGCACTGAGGGGTCTGGTAGCCTATTACTAGTAGCTTATGTGGCTAATATTAGCTAATGTTAGCAAACTTTAGCTAAATATTGCTGTACCACACATTACTGTCTTAGTTTTCTGACTTAATGACTCTTCTCTATTTGTGCTACTAACAATTGCTTAGCATATTAGCAAACGAGTTAGCTACATGTAGTAGTTTATAGTTAACAGTAAGTAATCATGGGGTCCTACAGGGTCCGCCTTATAAGAGATTTGTAAGGGTTATCTTCACAGTTCATATGTGAACAGAATGGAGGGAGATGTTTTTTATTTTTTCACATATTATAAATAAAACAAAACAAATAAGATGCATTTAGGTGAGGAAAAAAGAGACAAAATAATACTAATAAGTAGAAAATATATTAAATACCTTATAAATAATACCCATATGAAGGAGTGATACATAATATAATGTAATAACATGGGATCTTTGAAAGGTCTCCTTAATGTGTAATATTAATGTCACTTTTACATCATGTCACTTTCTGTTTAGGACTTTGTGTTTATGATTTCTCACTTTCACTTCATCAGCTCTACAAGGACAGTTGGACGTGAAGATCAGTGAGCTGCGAGTCAAAGGAGACAATGAATTAACTAGTCCGTACATTTCTCCACATCTGTCAATATTTTCTTCATAATTATCATGTTAAAGGTTCTGCATGTACTTCTGCCTGACACACATTCTCTGTTGGGCCTCCAGTGCTGGAGCTGATTTCTATGTCCAGTAAGATCACGGTAATACAGATGCTCATCAATGTCCACATTGAGGAATCCAGAATTAATGCTGCCTGTGAGTCCCCACTTTGTGTCTTGATATCTAATAGTGTCGTAGAACTCGTCTTATCTTGAATGTCGCATGTTTTACTTAAACTTTCCTTTTGTTTATTTCTCAGATAACAAGGAGCAGTGGAAGAAAAACGTCCAGCTCCTTAAAATAAAGATTTTACAGCTGAATCGTGAGGAGTGGAACAGAACACTTAGTGAGTGTGCAAATCAACATCGCTATAGTTGTGTTTACTACAGCATTCATTTGACATCCTTTATCTCTTTTACAGCCAGCGAAATCTTAATACTGCAGGCCAATGTGGAGCGTTTAAACCAGTTAATGATAAACGGCAAAAATACAACTGATTCCCGACTTAAAGGTGAAAGACGCTACAGCTCTATGACACTTGATTTACTTACATTTATGAAGTCAAAATTCACACTTTTACTCGTCTAATGCGTCAGTCAGGAAGGCATCAATAGTTGTTGTTGTTGTTTTTACATTGTAGAGCTAAGAGTTTACTTGGAAGAGGAGAAGAAACGTCAGATAAACCTAGAGAAACACCTGGAAGTAGAGTATACCCAGGCACAACTGAGTAAGTATGAGTATGAAAAAGAGGCAGGCCGAGGATTTTAACCTTAAAGTGCATCTTTCTATTGTAAATGTTGTGTTATCTCCACAAGGAAGAAACAATAAAGCACCCGTATACAGAGGCAGGGTTCCTTTCAGATTCTTAAAAGAGTCTTAAAAGGCATTGAATTCATTAAGCTATAAATAAGTCCTTGATTGGTATTAAAATGTCTTGAATCAATGTTTCAAAAGTAGTAACAAATGCTCAGACATGTGAAGTAGGATTTTCTAAAGCGTTTCTTTCTGACATTTTAAAATCAAAATAATTTCTTTATTTTTCTTTATAATTTACCAAATGCCTTTGCCTTTGAAAAATTCACATTATTTCAAATCTAATTTGCTTTAAGCTGTAGGAACCCTGCAGCTGACATATTTCACCTTCAAAAGTAAAGTAAAGTCTAAACATTGAAGTCTTTTCTTTGACTTTGACCAGTTATACAAATCATCAACATCATGAAAGAAGTGAGAGAGCTGGATGTTAATGAGGAGACAACATCAACAAGTCAAGCCACCAGTGAGTCCGTCCTTATTACATCTACACTTAAAGTCCCGTCAATATTTGGTGACTCTAACATTTCACTGTTTTAAATCAGCTCTTCAGCTGCTGCTTCAAGACAAAGAAAGTGAATTTGCCAAAGCTCAGGATGAAATAACGGGTGAGTCCATTTAAAACTGTTCCGAAAGCAATGTCAGTTGAGCGTCTTGATGACCTGACTTCATCTTTCTGTTCAACAGAGCTGCAGAGAAAACTGCAGAGAAAGACTAACGAATGCTCTAGTTTGGAGGAACAATATGAGAGTAAGTTGTGAATATGACTTCAGCTAAAGGCTCTGCAGAGTAACGTTGTAGTTTCAGTCCTGATATGGTTTATGTTTGTGTTTCTATCAGACGTAAAGACTGAATTTGAACAGAAGATTGCAAAACTGAACAGGACCGCAGACTCTGACGCGGCACTCGGTGAGTAACGTCTCGATGCAGCACTGCGTGTTCACATTATAGAGGAAGACTCTCTCCAGGAGTATAAGCTATGTAGTGATGTCTGCTGTTTGTTTGAGTCAGTTCTGAACGTGATAAAGCTGCATGGTGATCTGAAGACTCTGAGGGATCGGATCTCCACCACAAAAGATCCGCACACCATCTCAGGCGAGTCACAGTGAACGTTTCACACCGCAAACTTGTATACGTCTCACATTTTATTCTACTTTTGACAAAACTTTCTTAATGAAATGGTTTTTCCTTCCTTGATGTATCTCTCTGACTCCTCACAGACCTACAGAGGCAGCTGGAAAAGAAGCAGGAAGAGCTGAACTCCAAGACTGCCGACATAGAGAAATGGCTTGCCAATCCAACAATAAGTAAGCTCGAAGGACTCACTTTAAGCAGCAAAGCATTTCTTTACATTTCTCTGTTAACTTGCGTGTCCTTGCATGCTGTAACAGTCAAACCAACACAAAACTAAAACAAATCTTGATCGTTGAGAGTTAAAGATCGAGAGTTTGATTATGTTTGAATGTGGATCCTTCGATGTGTACAATAGAGAGCATAAAGTGTTAACAAGTTTAGAGTCAGGAGGACTGTCAACATAAAGGTGATTTATAAGTCACTAATCACCAAGTGCTCTATAAAACAGGATGATATTTACAGAAAGAGACATCAAATCAGAGGATCTTTCATTTACATTGTTGGCGGGGCCCCCCCTCATGGCCTCTTTGTACAGTGCTGCTTACTTTTGAAGTTTTCCATTAGGGCTGAGCATCATATTGATATTGTAATATGAGATAGGAGATTTTGGATATCGTAATATGGTGTGGAGAACAATAGAGAGTCAGTCAAACTCACTGCATGTTTGTTGGTTTCAGCTCTAACAATCATTCAGCTGCTGAATGAGATCTGGGACCTTGAGAAAAATGACGCCAACGAGACCACTGCTGGCCGGTTACAAGGTTAGTCTACTTTAAGTAATTCAGAGGGAAATTATTTGAGAAATTAAACCACAAATGACAAAATGTAAAAACCCTTTACTTCCTCCCAGAGTTGCAAGACAGAGTGCATGGCCTTATCACTGAATTAGACGACGGATGGGAAGACAACACAAAACTGAGTGAGTTTTGAGAAATTCCGCACTCTTATTACAATATATACAGTATTTGTTAGTAAACTACTTTGTTTGCCCTCTCTGTGGTGGTGTGCTTCAGTGCTGAGCATCATGACGCTGCAGAGTCAGGTGGAGTGGCTGCAGAGACAGCTGTCAGACCTCCGCTTGTTACAAACCACTCAGGTTACCCGTAAGTATCTCTGATGATTCTTTACAAATCCTCCCCTCGCTGCTGAGGGTGTCTGTAATGTTGTTGTTATGGTTCCTTTAGCATGTAACTAATACATGTGTTTAACTTTTGCAAATGTGTCTCAGAGCTCACAAATGATCTCACAGCCAAGAAGAACGAGCTGCAGAAATACGTCGACGAGCTGAGTGAGAAGAATCAGACAAGCACCAGGTTGAGTAAGTAAAGAGTGTTTCTACATTCATAACTGAGGAGAAAGTCTGAAATGCTTCCATCTCTTCGTACTGTGTTCGCTCAGTTTGGACAGCCACTAATCTGCACAACCGACTCAGAAGATTACAAAAAGAGGACGATGAGGGCCAAAAGACTTCTGTGGAACTTTCTAGTGAGTGTCTCATTTTCCTTTGACATCATTGAGTTTGTGTATTAGCATTAGCTGAAGCAAACCTCACTTTTTCTAGAGCTGAGAGAACAACTGAAGGCAAGTGTGGAGAAGCACTCTCGTGATCAAGCACAGATCAAGGGTAAGTTCAGTACTAGCACATGTAGGTTTCTGCAACAAGAAATAAGAAAGAAACATTAAGCTGAACATGAATGTGTATTTTTGTGCCAGCTCTGCAGAACAAGCTGAAGCAGACGGAGAAACAGTGTTACAGTTTTGAGAACGAAATTATAGGTGAGTGTCGTCTCTGTAGACTTGTTACTTACTGTCCCTGCTGGCCGATGATGTCACAGCCTTTTGTCTTCTTTGTGGAATGGAACGTACTTGTAAAAGTAACTGTTAGAAATAGGAGAGTTATCTTTTTCCGTCAATTTTAGCAAATAGCTACAAAAAATTATGCAGTGATCAACAAAACATTAATTGCAGTGTGCGAAATGTGGAGAAGAGAGTCTTATGACTTGTTTAGGATTGGAAACGCCAATTCTAGGACTTGGAACTTGACTTGCAAAACTTGGTCCCACCTTTTGCTTTCGTGTAATAATAACTAAAGGAAAGGTGAGGCGAATAATAATTTGAAGAGGGGGCAACGCTGGCAGATGTTGCCTGTACAAACCACAACTATTGGATTAGCATTGAAATTTATATTATGTTATATATGAACAAATATATTGTGTGTGTGTGTGTGTGTGTGTGTGTGTGTCTGTGTGTGTGTGTAGATCTGAAGAACAAACTGGATGCCAAAATAAAAGAACTGCAGTCTCAAACTGAGTCTGTGGTTTCACTGGGTGAGTGGTGGAGCTGCGTAGCCAAACAGTGAAGTGATAAATCGGCATATAATGTTTGATGAATAAGGAAAAACTTTAGACAATTTGAATACTGTTCTGTAGTTTAACTGCTTGTACATGTGGTTGTTTCAGCTCTTCAGGTTTCTATATCCACCGGGCAACTGGAGGAGGTAAAGAGGCAAATAAATAACACTGATTCTGAAACCAAGATAAAAGGTCAGTGTGTGTGTGTGTGTATGCAGTTTAATATTGCCCATATTCCATCCTGGCGGGATATGAAGTATGTATTATGTATATTCTGAGATATTTAGTTCCCATGTTGTTTAAATGACGTGCACAAAATATGGCAACTGTGCAGCTTAGACAGAGAAATAATAAAACAGTAATGTGAGAGGAGACACTAAAGGAGAACAGGGTTAAATATTTAAACAATAAATAGCACCATGAACCTTCCCTAAGTGAGTACTTACATTAAGAAAATATGTTTTGTATTACAAGTTTTCTGAAAGGTAATGTTGAAATATGCAAATGAGCCATTCTCTAATGCTAACCTGAATGTGTATTTTGGTTGCTTTCTAGTCTAAATAAAGACACGTTATGGCTCAAACTCTCAAAATGGAGCAGTGCATGAAAAGACTGAGGTGTCTTGACTTCACAAAGGTTTAAAAAGTTTAAAATATGGTTTTGTTTTTGTTCTTCAGAACTTCAAAAAACTATAGAGGAGAAGACTAATGAGCTGATCAAAAACACAGAACAGCTGAAAGCAAGAAGT
Source organism: Cottoperca gobio (assembly GCF_900634415.1). NCBI lineage: Eukaryota > Metazoa > Chordata > Actinopteri > Perciformes > Bovichtidae > Cottoperca > Cottoperca gobio. The sequence goes on from NC_041371.1 coordinate 18,518,294, forward strand.
ACTCAACCACAAAGAAGTGAGTAGAACATGATTAACAACCCACTGAAAGAGTCAAAACCAATAAGATATATATATATATATATATATATATATATATATATATATATATATATATATATATATATATATATATATATATATATATATATATATATATATATATATATATATATATTTAATCAAGGTTATATAAAACTGCAATATATTTATCAAGTTTTTAAAAACAATTCCAGTTCTACAGATTATTGCATTACAAACAGAGGTTGAGAAATTGGTGACTGTGGCAGTGCATGACAGCGAATACGATAATATAAGAGGTGAGTGACAGAAACACATCTACAAATAATAAGGACTCTAAAGCAATAACATTTCATAACCTCCAAACGTTTTAAACAAAACATTGGCGTCTTTTGTCTGCAGCACGTGAAGACCATTTATTTAATCTAGTTGATGGAATTCAAGATGACAATACTAAATTGAGTGAGTCGTCTTGAAAAGGACAATAAAACTTTATTGTTTGATCGTTGTTGAGCGCGGTGTCGTTTCCTCTGAATTCTTCTAATCCCACCTTTCTTCTGCTAGTGTTTAAAATCTTGGCTCAACAAAATAAAATAGCAAGACTGGAGAAGCAAATACAGAGTCAGACACAAGCAGCACTGGAGAGAATTAAAGGTGGGAAGCAGGATATAAAAGTACAATTTATTCTCAATACATTTTCATACATTTTGAGGAAATAAAACATCCCTTCTGTCTCTCTGGCAGGTCTGGAGAACGAACTGGAGGACATCAGAAATCAGATAAGAGAAAAGACTCTGATGCTGGACTCAAGTGATACAAAGGTTGCTAATTTCTGTAGGTGTTACACTTTTGGTCTTAATAAAAATAAAAAAATAAATACAGAATTATCAAACGGCATCAGAGTGATAAACTTGCTTTGACTTTTTTGTTAGCGAATCAGATTATGGAACTTCACAAGAAAATCAAACCACTAGAAGACGAGATATCGGCACTTAAAGATACAAGGGACAAGAACGTCCGAGGTAAAGAACTAAATGTGATGGTTGTGACGTGATGGGCCACAAAGTCACACACACTGCACTGATTGTGATTTTGTATTTCATTGACCTCTAAATCCTTTTCAGAGCTGCAAACGAGACTGAAATCAGACCAAGAGGCAACAGCGAGACAGTGAACTTCGACTGAAGGAGGCAGATGCAAAGAACTTTTACTTGAGTGTGAACATTTCTTATTTGCTAATGTTTCGTGTTGTGTTGTTTGTTTCTTTTAAGCACAAAATAACTCTGCAGCTGTGTCTCTGCTAGTGATGGATATAGCTAATCTGACCGAACAACGGAAAAAGGCTCAGAATGAGGCATCCAACGCTGCTGAAAGAAATAACATCGGTTTGTCAGTCTGTTACTCTCGTACTATTGGGTCTCTGCTGTCCTACAACACATGGTTTCTTACTGTGCATGATAGAATAGCTCTTATATATCCAATCTTCCTCTTTTATCTGGAATGTTGTTGAACTATTTTCTTGTTTTTTCACGCAGTTGTGGTTATTTTTTGTCTTCTCTCTCAGAAACGGAACAACTACAAACACAACAAAGAGAGAACAGAAAACTTCAAAATACAAATAACGGTATGTATTGTAATGTCTTAAAGGGACAGTTTGATGTTTTTGGAAATACGCTTGTTTGCTTTCTTTAAAGAGCTATGTGAGAAGATTGATACTCTTATGTCTGTACGCTGTAAAGCTACAGTCAGATGTCGGTTAGCTTAGCACAAAGACTGGAACCAGCTAGGCTGGCTCTGTCCAGAAGTAACAAAGTGTGTTTTTACAGGGGGTTATGTGCCAGACTATTTCTTGGTCTGGAGCAAGTGGTAACCTCCGGGGCTGAAAGATGAAGCCAGCAGTGTCGGCAATGCCACGATGGCGACGGTCGGAGAGAACCACATGGATTTTCACAATGGCTGTTCAAAACATTTGTGTGACAAACCAGAGTCAGAGCCAGGCTAACTGTTTCCCCGTTTGTAGTCTTTATGCTAAGCTAAGAGCTTCAGGCCGTAGCTCCATATTTACCATCCAGACATGAGAGTGGATTTGGATCTATTCTCTATCTCTCTGCATGAAATCGAATAAGCGTTTTTCCAAAAATATTCCTTTAAAGGTCCAGTGTTTAGAATTTAGTGGCACCTAGCGGTGAGGTTTCAGATTGCAGCCAACTGAATAACCCTCCGCTCACACCTCCCTTTACATGCGTGTCTGAGAACTATGGTGGCCTTCAACTAACATAGAGCTCTAGAGCAAGTATGGTTTGTCCTTTCTGGGCTACTGTAGAAAACATGGTGGACTCCATGAAGAGGACCCGCTCCCTTATGTAGTTATGAGGGCTCATTCTAAGCTAACGCAACGATTCTTAGTTTCAGGTGAGTTGAAAACATAAACATAATTATGAATATTATATTCCATTTCTGCTACTAAATCCGCCTAAGTCTACACGCGGTTCCTTTAAAACTTGTCCTTGACACTTGGTGTTTGGTACATGTGAGTGTTTCATCATCCTTTCTCTGGCAGACTTAAAGCAAGAGGTCCAGGAACTGAAAATGTGCTGCACTGATGTCAACACCCAGTGTGACGGTGAGATCCTCAGCATGATATCATCATCACTCTATACATGCAGCTGTCCTTAAGATCCAGTGAGTCATTGGATGTAATTTAACTTAATATCAAACAGATTTACAAAGACAACTAGTACAGAGCCAGCAGTATGCAGATCATCTGAAGCGGCAGCTGTACGAGAAGGATGACAAACTCAAACAGCTGCAGCAGGACTTAGAAAAACAGATCGGGGAGAAGAACAAGCTGCAGGACGACTACGACAGTATGTTCAACCCTATGGAAATAAGTAGATTTATTCAGTGTAATAGAGATAAAGTAGCTGCTGCTGTGATTCTTGTTGAAATGAAATAATGTTACTGTCTCTATGCTAGGCCTGCAAAATGAGAAGAACAAACTTGATGTTACTGTACAAGGTAACTATATTACACATATATTATATATAGATATTAGATAGATATTACCCCCACCCTAAAAAAACAACATACTGTTCTTTTTTTCTCCTCAGAGCTTCAGGACATACTGCGTGATGTGGAAGATAAAACAATCACCACCAGTGAGTCACACACAAGAGAATTTCTTTGATTGTCAAGTCTGGGAAAATAAAAGCTTGTAAGACGTTTGCATTTACCAGACAGGGGATGAAAGATGACATTGCATCATGGGAAATGGAGTCTAATCCAATTTCTGTGTAGGTTGGTCCATGCTAAGGCCCAAAAAGTCAGGATACCTCATCCTCTGCCTCTTCAATTTTTGCTCCTATCTGTCACTTGTGACTCCCGAACTTTATGGATGTGACATGCTAAATCACTTTTTAAACGTAATTTCCTTTTTATAAAAGTGATTTTAAGATAGACGTGATGAACTACATTTCTCCGTTTACAGGAAAGATGACCATGGATCCAAACACAGCAAACCCAAGAATAGTTCTGTCGGCAGATAACTCTGTGATGTGCACTAGTGAGGAAATGCAAAACATCCCCGACCATCCAGGCCGGTTTGATACGGCTCTCGCTGTCTTGGGCATGGCCGGCTTCTCCAGTGGCAGACATTATTGGGAGGTGTCTGTAGCTGGGAAGCTTTGTTACCACCTGGGTATGGCCAGTGAATCTGCTCCAAGAAGAGGAGCGATAGGATTCAGTCCAACAAATGGTTTCTGGACTATAGTTCTGAACAAACAGGGTCAGTACAAAGCTGCCGATAGGAGAGCTGTTATTATTCCAGTTAAGACGCAACCTGTTACACTGGGAATTCTGCTGGACTACAAAAAGGGACAAATCTCAGTTTACGACTCTGGCACCAGATCTCATATGTACTCCTTTGTAGGTCAAAGGTTTACAGACAAAATCTTTCCTTTTATCAATTTTTGTGTTGAGGATGTTGAAAGTCCGACACCAATAGTGGCAGTCACTCCTGGATCAGTAGACTGGATACAATAAAGAACAGGGCAAGTTTTTGTCCAATGTGTCAAATCTTAGCCATGCATCTAATCTATGTTCATCTCAGTGGGTAATAAAACAATCCCTGTGACTGCACACAGACTTCTGTAATTAATGTTAAATAAATAACAATAAAACAACAACAACAATGCATTTTGTTTATTTTTCTCGGTTTGAAAAACAATGTGTCCTCTTGTCAATGTCATTCCACATGTTTCAATCACTAGGCCCTGTACAGAGATAATAAGCCTGTTAGTTTAACTATGTTACAGTCAGATGTTGAACCTGTTTATTTCAAGTTCACACCATTGGGTCACTAGATGGCAGAGCTTCACCCATAATAAAAGCATGAAGCGAAATGTTATGAACTTCATCCCAAAGAAAGTGTGTGCCGTAGTCCTGGACAAACCGGTGTAGGAAACAGAATAAAACCGCTTGTATTGAATGAACACTTCGGTTTTTAGAATAAAATGGTTTGCCTTCAATAATAAATCCCATCACAGTTACACAAACATTTATCAGAAGATAACTATCTCAGACCTAACACACATTACCCACACATTTTGTTGGAATCACTTGCTTTTCCATCACAATGCAAAGATTGGTCAGTCTCTTCCTGCTGTTCCGGCTACGCTCCTGTAAAAGTGGGCAACAAAAACGGGGTCCCGCTCTTCCAGTATATGCAGGAAATGATTCCTCTCCTCTTCTCCCCAAGACTCGAACCACTGGGTCCACAGGCGGAGCTGGCATTCAAAGATGTTTGGTAGTCTGTCCATAACCTTGTAGGTGTACAAAAGGAGAAAACAGATGTTTAGTGTAAGAAATGGCATACAATCACACTCTGTTAAGAAGTAACAGACTGTACCTGAAGAGTACTAAGTGAATCTAGGAGGGTGCACACTTTCCCAGGTACAGCTTTTCCCAGAAGATCCTGCAAGAAGCGCTCCCTCTGAGCGGCGTTCCAGCCCTGGAACCAGCTCAGGACGCACCGCTGCTCCTGGAGGCTCACATAGGAGATGGGCTCCGGCTCTCTCGTCCTGCCTGCACTGTGAGAAGCGCAGAGCAGGTTCTCAAGGCTGAGAGGGCTGACTACTCCCTGTGGAGCAGATGGAAAGTCCTCCGGGCTGGGAATGGAGAAGCCGGTCCAGTGTTGTGTTGCCATGGTCAGTGATCCCTCTGTCGGACCTCTGAGCCTGGAGGTAAGAGTGCTGCACAGCACGTCTGTGGCTGTGAGTCTGTGGCTGTCAGTCGGCTGCTGTTGCTGATTTGAGCCATCACTGACATGATTGAACCACGACATCTTTGGAAAGACTTTGTTTCAGCCTGAGAAAACCCCCTCTGCTGTAAGTTAATCAGCTATGCCTCAGCTGCACAGAGACTCCTCTGGTCTTGGTAACGTTAACATGTAGCTTAGCTTCTATATATAAGCCGTCGGAGTCTGAATTTAGACCTAACACCACACTTTCCCTTAGCATAAATGTTTGCGAGTATCCATCTTTTTAAAAACCTAGCGTTAATTCAACTTATATTGGGCATATTTGAGGTTCAGCGACGTTGAACGAGTGGCACAAATCTTTCTGACAAATACACACAGGAAGAGTGTGCCGTTAGCTCATTAGCCTTGTTGTGTAGGAAATCAAGCTTGCGCAGATTTTGCGCAAAATAATTAGTTGACAAAATAAAAAGATTAAAACGGTAAATGTGTGTGTATTTTATCAAATGCATTAAATATTACTGAAAATTATTTGTGTGTGTGTTCCTGGCTTTTTATTGAAAAGGTTTTTTTTAAATATATATTTGACGAGGGGGAAGTCGTCGACGATGACGCTGAGTGGAGGAAGGCGTTGCTCGTCGCTCTCGCTGACTAGAGGAACGGAAAATGGCGGACCTCGAAGACGTTACGCTGGACGGTAGACCGCTCCAGTCCCTTCGGGTAGCGGATCTAAAAACTGCTCTTGAGGAGAGAGGTCTCTCTAAAAGCGGGCAGAAGAATGCACTCATTAAAAGACTCAAGGGGGTGAGTTCTGCTGCGAAAAACGAGACCACGGTGGCTTCGAGCTAACGTTAACGATGAGACGGGCTGATGTTCTCTCGAGGGCCGACAACTGAGTATCGGTACTGCCGAGTAGCGTAGGAGAGTTATCGAGGTTAACGACCAGCACTCGGCTGAGAAATGCGTCTATTTGCACTAGGCTGTAGTTGAGCAGTGTTTTCGCCGCGCAGAATTATACCAATCGTTGCAAGACCGGGAGTTTAATCAACTTAGTGGCTAATTTCAAAGTGTGTGTCGGGGTGATGTTGTCCTGTTAGCTCGTTAGCTTCCCAGGCTAACGCTGTGACTTGAGCGGTGGCCTGGTTTGCTATGTTGCCGTTAACAGTGTCGGTCCCATACAATGTTGGTATACATGAGTTTAGCCGGTATGTTAACGTTACACAACTTATTTAGGTAGCTCAAAACCCAATTTTGTCTAATTCTAAATATCTATTTAACGGCAAGGCATTGTTTTAAAATAAACACATTTAGCTGTTTTCCGCCAAATTTTTACACTAGTTTTGCTCTAAAATGTATCCCAGGCCCATGAGCTGCAAAGGCCCTGGATGAGTCAGTTTGTTTACATTGCCACAGGTATTCACCTTCATCTACCTCGGTATGAAAGTCGGGCCATTCTTTTATTTTTTAAGCGAGGTCTCCGCTTAATTACCATTTAACCGATGAATTGCGCCATGGAACCAATTGTATATACTTTCGGCCTACTAGCACCAAAACCAAACTACTCACCTCGTATGGCAACATTATCATTATTGATTGTATTAGGAATCACTTGTGTTGTCTGCTTGTATTGCTTATCACTGCCCAAGATGTTGGAGAAAATAATATTACACGTCACAAAAGTATTTTTCGTGCATGCAGGCTGAAATAATCAGAGTGGGAGGGGTTCTGCATGGCTTACTGCCAGGGCAGAGATGGATGAAAACAGCCTGTTTAATTAAAAATGTGTATAATTTATACCATGTTAGGTCCAGCAGCTTTTGCTTGCAACTCTCCTCACATCATCCGCAGTCTGGTCTGCTTTCCACCACAGTCTTGAGTTTAGATGCCTTATCTGAATTACCCTTATGACTCTTCTGTGATTTGTTTACTTCTGCCCTGGGAACTCTGTTGTATGTCGTCATCGTCTTCACAACTTCCCTGTTGCTCTCTACTGTACACTGTATCAGGCCACATTCTCCACACTAAAAATTATTAAGAGAGACAGTGATGCAGAATGATGTTTGTCCCATCTATGTTGATGGTATGCCGAGGCACACGGAGACTCATAATATTTTGTAAAGGATGGAAATATTAGCATTTCTAATAAAAAATAATTACTAAATAAAATACACAGCAGCTAGGTTGTCATAAATAATCCATACCTGTTTATTGTATGTTCAAAATCACCAATACCAACTCTGGAGGAATACCTGCTTGTTATTTACATCAAATTAAAGTATTATCTCAATGACAGGCCCTCATGCTGGAGAATCTGCAGAGGACCTCCACCGCTCACATTGGATTGCAGCCTAACTCGCAGGTAAGTGTTTCAAAGATGCTTTAATTTTCATTTCAAATGCTAAAACCATCCCTTAGGTATACATGACAAATTATGTGCATGAGCACAATTATTTTAAATCTCTGCAAATAGGTATGTGCTAGTGGCCTTGAATTCTTACACCCTATTTTTAATGTCCTCTGTGTTTTTAGATTGGAGAGGAAATGAGCCAGAACAGCTTTATCAAGCAGTATCTGGCTAAACAACAGGAGCTCCTGAGGCAGCGGCTAGAGAGAGAAGCTCGCGAAGCATATGACACAAACGGTAAGTGTTGATGGAATCCTCTACTGCAACTTAGTAAGTTACTGTAACTGAGTCACGGGTTATTATGCAAAAACATTTTTGTGATTTTTTTTTAATTTTTTGTAAGCAGATCAAGAGGACCACACAGAAGTTAATAACAGTACATCTTGCCCTCCTCAAGCCCAGGTCAGACATCCAGACATTCTTTTCCTCCTGTTGCAATCATCACATTCTCTAAAAAAAGTTATCTGAAGATTCTCTGTGCTCTAAAATATTTTATTAATTTGAAAGAAACTGTGCTGGTAAGAATTGTCCCACATCCTAGACATGAAAATAAATTAACATATTGCTATGACATAATAAGCCCCCCCCTTTCTGTCCTCATCAGGATGCTGCTCCAGCATTGGCTGAGCAGCACAAGCCACCTGGCCCCTCTGGTGGAGAGGGATTGTTTGGTGCAGTGAATGAGGGAGAGGGTAACGGAAACCAGGAGGCTGATGTGTCTGGTCCTCCTGCTTCTGGCTCTGTTGCCATGCGTGTTCCTGGTGGTGAGCACCGGCCAGAGAAGGGGTCTGCCTCCAACGAAGTCGCTGCAGACAGCAATGACGACGATAGTGAGGATGGCGAGGAGGATGGTGACGATGACGATTGGGAAGGCGGTGCTCGCAGGAGAGGCAACAGAGAGCCAGCTAGAGTGCCCACGACCAGAGAGAGGTCTGGAGCATCCTGTCAACCCCCGCAGCAACACATGCCTTCCCTTTTGTCCCCTCAACTCCGCCAACCAACACCTCCTCCCTCCCCACCTCCAGAGTTATCATTCCCCTTGCCTGACACCCCTAAACAGAGTCCCCCTAGTCCAGATGTAGCCCCAGCTAGGCGCTCATCCAGTACCTCCAGCTCTGGTTCCTCAAGCAGCGACAGCCGCAGTAGCAGTCCAGAGCCACAGAGGAGTGGACATGCCGAGCGCAAGCCAGGCCCGCTGACCCTTCTCGCACGAAAAATGGAGTCAGAAGGTGCTTTCTCAGGAGCAGGTTGGCACCGTGCCGGTGGTGAAGGTGATGGCAGAGGGCCTCCAGAGGGCCTGGTATCTGCCATCACTCACACAGCTAACACTGCAGGCCATGTGTCATTTTCCACAATTCCCGGCATCACAGGAGCACATTCGGGCCATATTCAAGCGCCTGTGAGTGTGCTCAAGGCCACTGCAACAGAAGAGAAGGATTCTGAGATGGAAAGAGAAAAGGCCCATGAGCTAGAAAGGCAAGAGAAGCAGAGAAAAGAACGAGCAATGCAGGAAGAGCACGATAGAGCTCTAGCACTGGAGAGAGAGGCAAGAGCAAGAGCTCTGGAGAGAGAGAGAATTGAACGTCAACAGGCCTTAGAAAGAGAAGAACGAGAAAAGGCTTTGCAGCGGGAGAGAGAACTTGCTCTGGAACGAGAGATGCAGGAGAGGGAACTAGCTTTGGCTAAAGAGAGGGAAGAGCAAGAACGAGCCTTGGCACATGAGAGGGCCTTGGAGCTGGAGAGGCAGAAGGAGCTCGAAAGACAGAGAGCCCTAGAGCAAGAACGTCTGCGGAGAGAAAAGGAGAAGCGAGAGAGAGAAGAAATGGAGAGAGCAATGGAGCTAGAAAGAGCCAAGGCTTTGGAGAGAGAACGGGCTCTTGAGCAGGAGAGGCTACAGAGGGAAAGAGCTCTGGAGGCTGAGAGAAAGGAGAAGGAGAGAATTGAGAGAGAAAAGGCTTTGGAGCAGGAAAGGTTGGAAAGGGAAAGGTTAGAGAGAGAGAAAGCCTTAGAGCAAGAGAGAGCGAAAGCCTTAGAGCAAGAGAGAGCGAAAGCCTTAGAGCAAGAGAGAGCGAAAGCCTTAGAGCAAGAGAGAGCGAAAGCCTTAGAGCAAGAGAGAGCGAAAGCCTTACAGCAAGAGAGAGCGAAAGCCTTACAGCAAGAGAGAATAGAAATGGAGAGAGCCCTGGAGCAAGAGCGACTTGAGAGAGAGAAAGCCCTCGAGCGAGAGCGAATTGAGAGGGGGAAAGCTTTGGAGCGAGAGAGAATTGAGAGAGCTCTAGAGCAAGAAAGGTTGGATCGGGAGAGAGCCCTAGAGCAACAGAGGTTAGAGCTTGAGAGGAAGGAAAAGGAGAGAATTGAGAGGGATAAAGCATTGGAGCATGAAAGGATAGAGAGGGAAAAGGCCTGGGATCGAGAGAGGAAGGAAAAAGAGAGATTGGACAGAGAGGCAGCTTTGGAACAGGAGAGGAAGGAGAAGGAAAGAGCCGAGAAGGAGAGAGAGAGGCTGGAAAAGGAGAAAGCCCTGGAGAAGGAAAGAGCTGAGAAGGAGAGAAAAGACAGGCTGGAGAGGGAAAAAGCTCTAGAGCAGGAGAAACTTGAAAGGGAGAGAGTCTTGGAGAGGAAGGAGAAGGAGAGGGCTCTCGAACATGAAAGGCTAGAAAAGGAGAAAGCCGTGCAGAAAGAAAAGGAGAAAGCCATGCAGAAAGAAAAGGAGAAAGCCATGCAGAAAGAAAAGGAGGCGCAGGAGAGGGCCCTGGAACAGGAGAAAGAGAGAGCTAGGATGGCTGAAAAAGAGAGGGAGAGTCACCTCCCTCCATCCAAACGTGGCCGTGAGATTGGTCTCACCCCCCTGCCCACTCATCCCCCCCTCTCCACAGGACCAGGTGCAAAGTCGGCAGGAGAGGCAGGAGAGCAGGAAGATGCTCCAAAGTCCTGGAGTGAAGCCGCAAAATTCAGTGGACCCATGTCCCCAACACCTCAGTCCTCATTCAAGAAGTTCCGGTTCGTAAGGGATTCCCCAATTCAGCTCCAATCTCCCTCCCCTTCCATGGTCATCAAGCGGCCCCGTAACTTCTCTGATACCCCCCAGCCTCGGGACTCACCTGGCTCCTCCCTCACCAATGTCGGGGAACGACAGCAGGAAGGACTCCAGCGCTCCACTGAACAGGAAGACCCACAGAAGTGGACAAAGCAGGAGGTTGTGACCAGGGAACCAGGATCTGTAGAGGCCCAGTCTGAGAAGGAGACTACTGTTGGTACCACAAGTCCTAAAAAGGAAGTGGCCAAAAGCCACAAAGAAAAAGAAGATTCAGCGAAGATGGAACAGGAATCCACCAAAAAAGCTAAAGAAGTGGATGAAAGCAAGAGTCCTACAAAGCCAGTGGATACTGCACAGCGGAGGGGAAGAGATGCAAAGAAGGAAGAAAAACAAGCAAGACGAAGATCGTCATCTAATGATTCCTCTTCCTCAGGATCGGACTCTGGGTCCTCATCATCTGGGTCCTCTGGCTCATCCACATCCTCTCGAGAGAAAACTTGCTCCACTTCAAAGGGTAGAAGAGTAAGTGATCTGAAAAGAGGCTCTCTCTCGCTCTGTCCCTGACATACATATCATCTCTGAACATTTTCATTGAGTAAAATAAATGTTGACATGTATTCCTACAGAGTGATATTGATAAATATCTAAACAAATTGGCCTACAGTAAGCAGAAATAGAAAACACATTGTTCACGCCCTTTAATCGGCATCATTTAATCATCACCTGGGCAATGAACTGGTTTTAAAGATCACACAATAAATTTGAATTGGGATCACATGAATGTAATCAAGGTGTAACAAGTGTTACTCAGGACTTTAAACATCAGCAACCACGTTTTCCATTTGTGAATAGCCCCTGCCTGCCCTGTTTTAAGCACCATGGCAGTCAGCTATGCATAATACCGTGCCTCACTTATCAGTAGGCAGTAGCTTAACGTCACGGAGATTGCATTATCAAAGCAGGCATCCACTGCACTGTGCTGCTTTAAATGGAGGTATGAATGCAATGTTGCATAATAACTACATTCAGACATATCAAGGTTGTATTGTTATAGCAAGTTTTGTACATGGTTTTCAGTGCATAATATGCTCTGTTGTCCGTCTCTTTCAGGAAGGAAAACCTAAAAGAGATTCCTCACTACAGCACAGGGTTACACTAGAGGCTCAGGCTAAGGGTGTAAAGGAAACTCCAAAAGCGAGACAAGTGTCCGTAGAGAAGAGTGACAGCCACACCAAGGTCAGTTGCTCATAAGTTAACACGCCACCAGATCCTTTTCTTTCTTTCTTTCTTTTTTACATCTGTTACGACTGTTCACATCTTCTCTAAAACTCAATTCCTAGGGAATCTATTTATCTCAAATGTAGTTGCACTACAGAAAAGAATCCCATGCTACTTATTTCTGGTATTTATTTTTTCCTTTAGTGGTGGTACCTGAACTACTGAAACACCTTTGACATACATTATATTATTTCACATTTTATTCAGTTTCCTGCCCTTTTAAATCCCCAGAAACCGTACATTAAAGCACCGACCAGAGAGGAGTCACAAAGGAAGAGACAGGACAACGAAGGAGAGGAGGAAACAGAAAAACAAAGGTCTGCTTTTAAGTCTTGGTCGTATGAAACCCATCCTATACATTGTCTGTGTGTCAGATTTACAGGTTTCAAACCGATGGGATTTCTAAAACTGAAACAGTTTTACGAAAGTTGGTTTAGTTTTGTCAAAAAGTAATTTGGTTCACAGTATTCTTACATCCTGGATAGTCTGCATCTCAATGAACAATGTTGTTGGTCCGACCCCTCCCCTCAACAGACCGTATATAAAGATCATATCTAGCAATATGTGTTTTCCATATATGCATTTCTACAGCAGCCCAGCTATAAACTTGCTATCTCTAATTTAAGATGTGTGGATTATGAATCAAACATCTCCAGACTTAACTATGTTTAGCAGTCTTGGTTATTGGTCGTTCAAAAGAGCATTTGGTTTCAATGAAAGCTCCGCTGCCAGCCTCACTACCTACCAATAACAACAGTGCATATTTACAGGATGCAAAGCCTGTTTCTGACTGGTTTGTTCAAGCTAAGGGAATATACCATTTTATATGCTCTGATGTGCTGGTTAAATACATTTCTCTCTAGTTGGTAATTAATTCATTGTTCCACCACCATTGTTGCATACGTCCCACTCCTACAAAATAGAATAACATAGAAAATTAAACATCACATTGCACAGAGGGGGGAAAATAAGTTAAATAAATAAATGAAATTACCTAAATGTCACATAAGGTGGAATGAAATTCCTTGACGAGTTAAGGAATAACCTTGGGTGCCCTTAATATGAAATGTGACATTTTCTTGACAATATTCTTATAGTACTAGTAAACGCATGCTGATTGACATTAAAATCTAATCACGTGTGTATGAGCGGTTAATGCAGCTTAACATGAAGCCCATGAAGTATAATGAACATAAGGTTGTAGGGATATTTTTCCAATTCTAGAATAATCCACAGGATCTCAACATTGCCCACATATCCTGCAGAAGTGGTTGGTTGTGTGACGATTCATTTTTAGGACTGGACAGTGAAAATATGTGTCAGAGCTATGTTAGACTGACTACATGACTTCCCTTTTATTAGTCACCTCAACTCAACACCAGGTGCTGCTACAGGATGCAGGTCGGTGTGATTTGGCTAAAAAAAAATTGGAATCGGAGCCAGACGTTTCTGAAAAAGCCTGTTAGTCCCCAATATTGTTTTTAAAATCCTCTGGCTGAAGACATATTTTTACGTAATTTCATAAAAAATGGAAATGATGTGGCCATTGTTTGTATGTTGACATGTGTCTTTTGTAAACTGTCATTACGATCAGATCTTGCAATCCCACTCCCAGTAGAGCCTTAAAATCAGTGTGCTTTATGACTACAGTACGGCGATGATGAAGCAGGATCATAAGAGACGCAGAGTATTGACTTTCCCATCAGGCGACTGATGAGACTGCCTTAAAGCCGGTGTAGCTGAGAAGATGCGGGTCCTTTTTTTATACACGATCTTTTTTCATTTGTTGCAACATGGCTGTGCGCCGACGATGACTTTAGCTGCAGATGCCGGCCGATCGTTTTCTATACAGCGGCTCAGCTAAACAGTAGGCGAGGGTTTGTCCGTCGCAGGTTTTGGTTGCTAGCTGGTACGGACATGAATGCCTTCGAAGAAGAGTAGTCTCCGGTGAAAGGGAGGTAGGAGGGAGGGGAGAGGGGGCTCGGTGCGACGCAGTCGTTTTACAAAGAGTCGCAGACTGTATGCTGCATTTTAACCGAGCGCAGTGTGTGCCTTTTTTTGTGTAGTTCTCCCCCAAGTTAATTTAAGACTAAATGAGTGGACGTGTTCACGTGAGCGCGCATGAGGATGACATGAGAACGTGAGGCGCGCGCTCATTCGTCGGGTATTGTGTGGTTGTCGTTGAGTCTGCACGGAGTCTGCGGTGGCTCTGCATTCAGTCCTTTGACCCCATTGAAGAATGAACGGAAGCATATGTGTGAAATGACAAAGTGACTGTGGTCAACAGTGCAGGTGGCTTCAGGCGCTGTTATTTACCTGTTACCCGGTTACTGTTTGTGTATATCAGTGAAGTAGATTCATATGCTGAGATTTTGAAATACGGTTTTTAATGTTGGACTGTGGTTCTCCAAAAAGAAATTAATATGCATGTTTAGGGCTGCATGACTTAAATAATAAATGTAGTATGTAGTTCACGTACCAAGGCAATCTGTAATGATTTTGAAAGGGCTTATGCATTGCCATTCTCACATTTTAAAATGATTCATAAATCTGAACTTTTCTTGTATTATTGATCTGGGTTTCATTATTTATATTAAACTACAAATGTATGCTCTTGCATTTGGTAAGCCTTGGTAAAAAAAAAAATCATTACCTGATTTAGAAAATGTATTTATGTATTTTTTTTTTGTGATGTATTTTTCACACTCTGCAGGCAGGAGAAGGAGACTGTCATGGCAGATCCAGAGAAACTTCCAGAGACCAGCGAGGAGGTAAGGCACCTGAAGAACCGTGAGTCATCTTGGTCCTCAAAGCTGCCTGTAGCTGAGGACTTAGGTGGAAGGGCTGATCTTTTATAGTTGAATCTTTTATCATTGAGTTTTTATAAACCTGGATACATTACAGTATAGGTCATTTGATTATATTCTTTGTTGGAAATATTTTCTATACAGTTCCACTAGATCACCTAATGAGCCCTATGGTTCATTAGTGGTAGAATGTGCGTAGGAAATAAAACATTTTAATATGGCTGTTTGTAAAACCTTTGTTGGCACTGTCATAGACAGAAACAGCAAGGGTATGTTCTCACTGTGGCTGATGTTTAAACCCCAAATGATTGCTTTGTTATAAAGGTGCTCATGCCTCTTCCATTGCCCCTATTGGTACCTGCATACTACCTCTGCCACTACTACTACTACTACTACTACTACTACTTCTACTACTACTGCTACTGCTGCACCTGTTCCATTGTCCCCAAGAATCCAGAGTTGACCACAGATAAGCCCCCAAGGCTGCACTGCAGAGGGACACCCCTGGCAACAAAGGCTGCCTCATTTTCATGGATATGGCTGGAAAAAGCTATTTATTGGACCAGAAGATGCAAAGAAGGGGTTGACTAGTCAATGTTGCCCCCTCTCTTAGCTTTTATCTGCTAATCAGGCCATGTACCCTTAAAATCAGCATGGAGACGAGACAAACAAGGATTTGTGCTCGCATCATGTCAAGGCTGCTGTGAAACCCTCTCAGTAGTTTCACTTTGAGACATTTTCAACCCGCTTGCAAAGAAATGTGGGGCATTATGGACATGTCATTTAATATGGTTGGTGAACTGTAACATGCTTGACAGAGGACATTTTGGATTTCTCTTGGAATGGGATTCAGACTTCTCCAGCAAATACCTTTCTTGGATACTAAATGAGTTTTCAAAGAGGCAAAGCTTTTACCTGGACTCAAAGGGCTCGACCGTTTGGGTTCGTTTCTACAACAGCGATCTCCAGATTTTTGCTCCTTTGTGACTCTCAGTATGAACTAACAGCACCTCAAAAACAACTGAATACTAACATCAAGATTTGGGATTTGTTTGCCCAGTGACTGACGGCATCCAACATCTGGTCTCCAACTCATTGGACTCATTGTTTGCTACTGTTGTTAAGAGCCTGCTACATTTCTAAAAGGACTAATGCCAAACTCCTGCGGATGACTGCTTTGGCCAAAAGCATTTCAGAGCCCCTACCCAAATGAACTATTGATCCCATCCTGCCAGCCAACACGCTTTCAGATTTCCATCCAAACATCTCAGCCACCTTTGATTGGACCCTTGTTGCCTAGATACAGTTCATGCAGTCGTGATTGGGCCATATCCAAACCAGTAAGGATCAGGTGTCAGTGGTACCAGGGAATAAGTAGACGCTTACTCAAGTTTATATTTCAGTAATTTAAAAAAAAATGCATAGATTCCAGTCATACTCTGTGTAGTCTTTGCTGGGAGAAGCAGCATTTAAAAACATGTTTATTATTTGTGTCCACTGCAGTTTGATCAAAATTGTTCTATACTTGTGTATTGTAATCTATAAGCTGAGTCAATTTGCACTTCTCTGAAACTAATTGGAGTTAATGTGTCTATTCAGACACAAAGTTTTAAAATAACAAGAATTTAAACTGCAGTATCACCACCAGATCCTTGTTTGTTTGATGGAGACTGCAACTACAGTTTACTCTTCAAAAGCAAGTTATATTAAATCATCTATAGGTGTAGATTGTCAAATAATTATGAATGGCATGCACTTAACTACCAGTACAGTACAAAAACAGCTCGCCGCCATTCAGTAGTCTTGAATTAAAAAAAGACTTTGCACAGCAGTTTCTATCATTCACTCTCAGCCCCTACTTCCTGTTATTGTTCTACCTTTCCTCCAACCTGTCTTTGACCACTTGATGTCTGCCTCTCACCTCTCCCATGTATGGGGTTGTTTATCTTCTTGTGTTTCAGACACCAAAGGCCTTCTCAGCTCGTAAGATCTCTATTAGCAGTAAGTACACCCTCATCGCTTTCTTTTGTGCGCTTTCTCATTATTTATACTGTGTTATTCGCAAAATTAATAAGGGTTAGGAGTTCTATTTAAACAAATCTTAAGTGCCGATTTCATGATCATCCATATTCCAAAAAAATGTTGCTAGAGGATTATGTTGTGCATGGGCTTGTGAAGTCATGTCATGTATGCTTAGGGTGCCATGTGCCGGAGGATTCAATTAGTTATTTTCCCTTGACTTACCAGGCAGTAAATCGTCCCCAGGCACAGGCAGTGCAGAGGGCGAGCAGGACTCTGGGGCCGCGGCCGGTCGCAAGAGGAGGTGGGGCTCCAGCACAGCTGTCACTGCCAAGAAACCTTCCATCAGCATCACCACAGACTCACTCAAGGTATGTGCAGCGTAGTAAAGGGCCGTCCACACCAAGAGCAATAACTGTAAAGATAACTATAAATCAATCGTTCCAACTCAAGTGGATGGCTGACTCCACACAACTGAAACGACGGTGGCAAGCGATATTGTTTTGGATGACTTACAGAGCGATTTGATGAACAATGGAAACACTGACAATCAAAATCTAATCCAAATACAAAGATGTATTTGTTCCACACAGGAGGGTGGATTAGCAAATTGGAACATATATTCTATAAACAATAAAGTTTAGCCTACTTATTGAAATCAACAGCATCTCTCTCTCTCTCGTCGCCTCCATGGTGCTGAAAGACGCACAGCGGAGGCAACTTTTGAAATTATTCTTATTATTTATAGCTTTTATATAAATTTCTTCCTCTGCGCAACGCCGCAGGTCATCAAAGTAAATATTAGGGCATCGTTGTATTTATAGTTATCATTATAAATATTGTTTCTCGTGTAAACGGCACTTAAGACTGATGCTAAATGCTTTGTGAGGCACGTGCCCCGGCTCTGTCCTCTGTTGGATATAGCAGGCCCATTCATCTTGTGCATTATCTGCATTCGTTGCCCTCAGTCTCTGATCCCAGACATTCGTCCGGGTCTCGGGCAGGAGGCCGTCGTGGACCTGCACCCCGAGGAAGCTGTTCTCTCTGGGGCTGAGGAGGAAGAGAGGGAGCGCTCTGACCAGGACCTTCAGATCCGACGCACTGTCACACAGGTTGGTCTACAACTGTTTTACATGAATGACGGATTTGGAACTTTTTTGTGTAAAATGTAAAGTGCTTCTCATGAAAGCCTGAGCTTACATGAATCTTTTAATCAAGAGCTGCTTGTGTTGATGATCTTTACTGCAGGTGGTGCACGCGGAGAGCCAGGAGAATGGACAGAAGGAGGCAAAGAGGAGCAGACATGAGGAGTCTGAGGAAGAAGACCCGCAGGTGGACGGAGAGGGGACAAGAGAGCATGAAGAGAAGATAGAGTCCTCATTTCCTGGAGCCATGGAAACCCAGTCTCCTTCACATACTAGCCATGATGTAGAAATCAACACTGGTAATGGATCCATCACAGGATGGCCTTCAAATAGCATTCAATTCATCAAAATGAATTCTCAATATTTCATATAGAAATTAACTTTTAACTATTGTAATACCACAACAGGTAATACTTAGTCTACACACTGTACTTTACATGCTGCATTGACATCCTGATGTAGGTAAAGGAAAGGACAAGTTCTGTTATGTCATTTGATGAACAATACATTACATTACAATTCTATTGAGTGTCTGTTATACATTATCACAACTATAAGGACGGTGTCTGTGTAGTAATGGAGAAACCATGTTGACAGTTGTTCCTTCTTTATTCTAGTGACCCCCGGCGACACCCTCATTCGTCGCTCCATCAGCCAGCAGAAAACGGGTGTTTCCATCACAATCGATGACCCTGTTCGCACGGCCCGGCAGCCCTCGCCACCTCGCGGCAAAGTCTCCAGCATCGTTCACATCAGCAACCTGGTGAGAGAACACTGTCAGAAATACAACTACAAGCTCTACTTTATTAATATTTATAACAGTCAGTGCAGCAAACGCAACCAAACATGCAGTGTCAATGTTGCGGCGCTGTTGCCTGTAATAGCAGTATTAACTGACCCGGCTGCTTCTTGTGCCTCAATATACTGGTTTTATTTAGTCCAGAATGCTACAACCAGGCTCCTCATACTGAAGAAACACGCATAACATTTATTTCTTCTGTGTAGCCAAAACGTCATGCATAAAAGAGCCATACAGGCTGCATTGGTAGGCATATCCCATGAATATCATAGTTTATTCCTCCTGTTCCTGAAACTGTATGGCTCTTTTTAATAGTTTCTGGTTGATGTGGAGTTCTGTGGCACAGAGGCTCATGCTATGCATGTCCGGCTTTGGCTGGTTATAATGTTTTCTGGGCATACAGGACTGTCTCAGAAAATTAGAATATTGTGATAAAGTTCTTTATTTTCTGTAATGCAATTTAAAAAAAAAAACAAAAAAAAAAACAAATGTCATACATTCTGGATTTATTACAAATCAACTGAAATATTGCAAGCCTTTTATTATTTTAATATTGCTGATTATGGCATACAGCTTAAGAAAACTCAAATATCCTATCTCTAAATATTAGAATATCATGAAAAAGTATACTAGTAGGGTGTTCAACGAATCACTTGAATCGTCTAATTAACTCGAAACACCTGCAAGGGTTTCCTGAGCCTTGAAAAACACTCAGCTTGGTTCAGTAAACTAAATCACAAGTATGGGGAAGACTGCTGATCTGACTGCTGTCCAGAGGACCATCATTGACACCCTCCATCAGGAGGGTAAGACACAAAAAGAAATGTCTCAAAGAGCAAGCTGTTCACAGAGTGCAGTTTCAAAGCACATCCACAAAAAGTCTGTTGGAAGGGGGAAATGTGGCAGGAAACGCTGCACAACCAAGAGAGATGACCGCAGCCTTAACAGCATTGTGAAGAAGAGTCGCTTCCAGAATTTGGGGGAGCTTCAAAGACAGTGGACTGAAGCTGGAGTCCAGGTATCAAAAGCCACTGTTCACAGACGTGTCCGGGAAATGGGCTACAATAGCCGTATTCCCATGGTCAAGCCACTTCTGAACTCAAGACAACGGAAGAAGCGGCTGACTTGGGCTATGGAAAAGAAGCACTGGACAGTTGCAGAGTGGTCCAAAGTCCTCTTTTCAGACGAAAGCAAGTTTTGTATTTCATTTGGAAGTCAAGGCGCCAGAGTCTGGAGAAAGGCTGGAGAGGAGCAAAATCCAAGTTGCTTGAAATCCAGTGTGAAGTTCCCACAGTCAGCGATGGTTTGGGGAGCCATGTCAGCTGCTGGTGTTGGTCCACTGTGTTTCATCAAGCCCAGAGTAAATGCAGCTGTGTACCAAGAGATTTTAGAGCACTACATGCTTCTGTCTGCTGAAAAGCTCTATGGAGATGAGGAATTCATTTTCCAGCATGATCTGGCACCTGCCCACAGTGCCAAAACCACCAGTAACTGGTGTACTGACCATGGCATTACTGTCCTCGATTGGCCTGCCAATTCCCCTGACCTGAACCCCATAGAGAATATGTGGGGTATTGTGAAGAAGAAGCTGAAAGACACCAGACCCAACAATGCTAATAAGCTAAAGGCCACTATTGAAGCATCCTGGGCATCCATAACACCTCAGCAATGCCACAGGCTGATTGCCTCCATGCCACGCCGCATTGATGCAGTAATCCGTGCAAAAGGATTCCCAACCAAGTACTGAGTGCATTAATGGACATTTTCAAATGTTTAATTTGTTTTGCTGTTTATAAATCTTTTTTTTTTACTTGGTCTGAGGAACTACCGTATTTTCCGCACTATAGAGCGCACTGGATTATAAGGCGCACTGTCAATGAATGGTCTATTTTCGATCTGTTTTCATATATAAAGCGCACCGGACTATAAGGCGCATTAAGCGAAACAAAACAGTCAGATAAGTCAGTCAGTCAAACTTTATTAAACGTGTTCACAATAACTCAACATTGTTCAAACGTTAATGAGCGTATTCACAATAACTCCCAACCTTGTTCAGTTGTAACACGTAAAAAAAACAGTCTGATACCGCCAAATCAAACGTCATCTTCTTGCTTCCTCCACTTCCGTACCATTGATTCATTAATGTTGAATTCTCTCTATTCCCATGTTCTACTGCGTGACTGATAGCCTTGAGTTTGAAGTCCGCGTCGTAAGCGTGTCTCTTGACAGGTGCCATTTTGGGGTCCTTATACACACACACTGTAATATTATGGTGAAGCACAGTATGTATTACTCCGCGACGCTCCTGACTACGGTAGCCGTAATGCTGCAAGCGGTGCGTGTTATGCAAGTACAGCGCGTATCCCTATGCGTAGCTAGACAGTTAGCTAACATGCAAAAGTCCTCCAATAAAGATGCAAGGTTTGCTTTCTTGACTTTACTGTTCTTATTTTACTTCGTAAAAAGACAAATAGTTTCCAAGGCTCAAGCATCACAGACACAAACACAGTTTTTTAGCGTCTCTGCTCCACGTGTTGATCTCGCAGCTCCGTAAACAAAGATCCTCGCAAAGCAGAAGCGCTCACTCTGACACGCCCCCAGCAAACCAACAAACCAAGGAGTGCTCACTCTGAGTCAAAAAACATGTCCCAACTCTATAAACATAGAAATAGGCAGCACAGTGCGGCTTTGTAGTTTACAAAAGTCGTACTAAAACATTTTGACAGAGCGCCGTGTACCACACAAAATCGCTTCGAGATCAGTAAACACAACCAGAATTAATCCATATATAAAGCGCTCCGGGTTATAAGGCGCACTGTCGCTTTTTGAGAAAATTAAAGGCTTTTAAGTGCGCCTTATAGTGCGGAAAATACGGTATTCTAATTTTTTGAGATAGGATTTGAGTTTTCTTAAGCTGTGAGCCATAATCAGCAATATTAAAATAATAAAAGGCTTGCAATATTTCAGTTGATTTGTAATGAATCCAGAATGCATGACATTTTTGTTTTTTTAATTGCATTACAGAAAATAAAGAACTTTATCACAATATTCAAATTTTCTGAGACAGTCCTGTATATTGTGAATGACAGTCTAAAGTGATGCCAGAATGATCAGTGCAGTTCACTGCATAAGTTTATGCTATATGCAGTATATATTTGAATATGAATTGTGTTAATGTATGCATGTCTGGTAGTCTTTTGATGAGTCTTTTTCATTTTCTTTAGGTGAGGCCGTTCACTCTGGGGCAGCTTAAGGAGCTGCTCAGCAGAACTGGCACCCTGGTGGACGAGGCCTTCTGGATTGACAAAATCAAGTCTCACTGCTACGTCACTGTGAGTTGTTGCAAGCTTGTGTTTGCTCTGTTAGATCTGAGCCATACTGCTTTTTGCCCGAGAGACACCTTCTGTGTCTCATCCTATTGTCTTTGTGTTTAGTACTGTAGCTCAGAGGAGGCGGTTGCTACTCGTGCAGCTCTTCATGGAGTGAAATGGCCTCAGAGCAATCCGAAAGTCCTAAGCGTAGAGTTCTGCCAGCAGGATGAGGTAAGACCTTATTGTTATCAGTCTGTTTTTCTTTTACGCCCACAATGCTTAGCCATCTGTAGCCTGAGCATATCTCTGCTTCGTAGGTGGACTTCCACAAAGGCTTGGCAGACAGACCCGGAGCAGAGGAGCAGGGGCCTGGCTCCGGGCGTGGTCGAACATCGGGCCTGCCCTCTCTCTTCCCCGAGCGAGACCAGTGGGCCGAGCGTGAGCGCGAGATGGAGCGCCGAGAGAAGGCCAGGGCAGAGCGGGAGTGGGACCGCGACAAGGTCCGAGAGTTTGGGAAACCCGGTGAGGAGAAGGAGGGAGAACCCCAGAGGTCACGCTCCAGAGAGAAACGCCGCAAGGAGAGGGGGAAGAGCAAGGAGAAGAAGCCTGAGAAGAAAGGTAAGAGATGCAGTCATGAGATTAGACTGTCTTTATTACATTAGGTGAAATAGACTTTTGGTTAATACTGGGTAGAGCTGAAACAATTCATCTATTAGTCGATTAGGTATTATTTTGATAATGCTTCATTCAATTCGCTCATTTCTCTTTCAAGTTAAAATGCTTCATTGTTTCCACCTTCTCAATTGTAAGACATTTGAAGACGTCACTTTGAGCTTTTGGATAGTGTGATAGACATTTTTCACTATCTGACATTTTATAAAACAATTAATTGAGATATATATTCGATTATAAATAGAATTGTTAGCAGTCGTGTTGCAGCCCTAATATGTACGTTTGTTTTGACAGAGAAAACGGCCGAGGATCCGCCGGCAAAGCTGCTTGATGATCTGTTCCGCAAAACTAAAGCGGCTCCTTGCATATACTGGCTTCCACTCACAGATGAAATGGTGAGACACATAGAAGTTTATACTCTTTGCTTGTTGCTTTAATGTAAAGTACCTGGCCTAGATAACTTGTAAGACTTAAAGTATTGATCTGATTTTCGTCATTGTAGATTGTTCAACGGGAAGCCGCCAGAGCAGAACGGATGAAGGAGCGTGAGAAACGGAGGAAGGAGCTAGATGAGGAGGAGGAGAAAAAAAGGGAAGAGGAGCGCAAGGAGAGGATGAAAGCCGGAGGCGGCCCAACTGCAGAGCGGAGTGAGGGTGAGAAGGAAAAGGAAAAGGACAGGGACAGAGAGAGGGACAGAGACCGAGGTAGGGAGAGGGAAAGGGAGAACGACAAACGCAGGGATGGCTACCGTAGGCCAGAGGGCCGTGCGGCAGGCGGGGGCCGACGCCAGCCGCAGCGACCCACGAGAACGGCGACGTTAATGGCTAATCAACTGATGGAACTGTCCTAGAGACCACCCTCTTCCATTTGCCTTTCACTACATGTACTTTGTTACAACTAAGACCCAACAGAGGACCAACTGATGTCGTC
The DNA here is from genome assembly GCF_900634415.1 of Cottoperca gobio. NCBI lineage: Eukaryota > Metazoa > Chordata > Actinopteri > Perciformes > Bovichtidae > Cottoperca > Cottoperca gobio. The sequence continues at coordinate 18,541,968 of NC_041371.1, forward strand.
TCCATCTCTCAAATTGTCACCTTTTTTAAAGCACATCTACACCTACACAGTCATGCTTAAAGGGGACCATGGTCTTTTGCAGTGTTGTTTCCCAGAGTGCTGTATGTTGCGCTTCTGTCAAGATTTGATATATTTCTTTATACGTTTGCCTCTTTTCCTTAAGTTCTTTTGTCTTGACGGTTTCGCAGTATGGCGCGCTGGGTAATTCTTCCCCGATGTTCCCCATTTGCCCCAAAGTGTAGGTGCCAATTATGATTTGCAATCACTTGTCGTCGCCTCAGTGTTTTAACAGCTCTGGAATCTTTTGTTGCTGCATGTAGTCCAAGGCTCTCCTTCCCAGTCCTGCCTAAAGAGAAAACTGCCCTCTGAGGCTTGCATAATCTGAAAATATTGGAATAGGTGTGTTTGGCATTTTGTACAGACATATAAGATTACTCAAAATCAAGTCTTTAAATGAGGCAGCTCTGGGGTATTTTTTGGACAGGTGTGGAATAACTACTAAGGCAATGCATTGTTCCTCTCTCCCTGTATTTAGTTAAGAGATGAGACTATTCTCTGTGGGGGAGAGTCCACATCTGTCACACCTGACACAAGTTATGATTATGTACTCATTGATTCTCTTCTTCCTCCTCTTCCTCCACGTCTCTTACCCTGTAGTGTCGATACAGGCCCAAGAACAGAGGTTGCATTATGAGTTTTCTCACCAATGGTTTTAATATTGTTTTTTAATCTTTATTTTATCATGTTAGTACAAAGGTGTTTTTTTTGTTTGTTTTTTATTTCTTCTTTGAGTACGCCTATCAGTGGTGAATGTACAAATAATAAAATTTGAAATTTGAAATTACTGTGATGTTTCTTTCTCCATTCTGCCTGCCGAAGGGGTGCGTAGTGTAATTTATTCACTTGGTCCTGGGGATGCAAAAGTGTAATTTCATACTAATTACTGGGTATAATTTATAGTTCAAGCAAAGTAAACAGTTAAATCTGCGGTTACTCATCAAATCCACAAGGTGTCAGTCACACCACATTGTGTGCCCGGTCAGTCAGGGCATTAGACGAGAGGGGAATGACTTTATGCACTCAAGCTAAAACTCAATAGGAAGGGTACACTGATCTGCCAGCCACTTCTATCTCTAGTGGACATTTTCCTTTGTTCCCTGTTGTGCTTAGGTGATGAGGATTTAACATTCATCCTACTCTTGGGGTTTCCTTTTAAGTTGGGAGTGATAACCCTCTGTACCATCTATCAGTGTTACCCGCCCTGCCCTTCTCTGCTGTAAATCTTGTATTTGCGCTCTTCTCTTCCCTTGTTCCATCTCTCCGGTCTTGACGTTCATCCTGCAGAGCTCAGCAGTGCTCCTATGTAATTACAGCCCTATGGTCGCTGAGCAGAACATTTTTCTGCCCTGATGCAACACTCTGTGTCTGGACTCTGGGAGGACAAGTGAATCCTTCACCCTGGCATCTCTGGCAACCCAAGAACACATTTCTGAGTAGTTGGAATAAGACACTGGAGAAAGATTTGGTCTTTCATCTCCTAATGTTTGTTTTATCTAGCAAGCAGGCAGAGAAAAGCGTAATTGAGTGTGTGTGTTGGTTTGTACGAAGATAAGTTGAAGTTCAGGGCAAAGTGATGATGTGTTGGCAAAATGAAAAGCTAGAAGAGATTGTGTTGAGTCTGAGGACAGAGTGTGTTAAAGTAAAAAGCAGGACTGTGGTAACAGACTGCTGGAGTTCTCACTGCAGACAACCCCAAATGCGATCTCTCACCACAAACCTTTTGGCTTGCCATTCTTTTGGTTATTTACTGGTATGTCTCCCTTGGGCAAGACGCAGGACGTCATTGGTCGCTAATATCAAACATACTTTTTTAAATGACATTTTCATGAGAACAACTTAAATCTTAAAGATTTAAGATTGTTCAGTAAATTAATCAATTATATTAATTGCCCCCCCCCTTGTCTTTATTTGTATTTATTATATATTCACTTCAACGTAACTTCTAGCATTGCACTGTAAGAGGGGTGAAGATTCATGTGTCCATGTTTCCATCACCGATAATTACTGTCACTTCTGCAGACATTTGTCCCGTAATGAACGCCGATTGTAACCTTTCCCACTGAAGACAAAAGCCAGATGTTAGTGGGTTTTTTGTCCAATGGGAAAGAAGCTTAAGAAGAACTTTAGTTTGCAAATTCCACCTTGTGGAAGTCTTGACCATACCTTTATGTTAATGCTTTAACCCAGGATTCGCTCAGTTGAGCTCAAAATGAAGAAATGACTCTAAACAATGTTTCCACAGTTGTGGGTCTTTTACAGAACCACGAGTGACAGCTGGAGAACCACAGCAGACCAGGTGTGTCTGGCACAGAGCTCAGGTCATTGGTAAAGGCCTCCATGACCAGCCAGTCAGCTGAGCAAGGCTCTCATGCTGTTGAGTTGGCAGTAAAAACAATATGTTTTCGCTCTGTAAGCAGTCCGCCTCCTCTTCTCCTCCCCGCCTCAGTGTAACCACATAGGTCTTTGTCCAGCACTGTTAGGAACTCAGCACAGAGGCCCACTGAGCTCCACTTTCAAAGGCAACCTCTGATGTGGCCTTTCTGATCTCTGCATGTCTCACTGGCTTTGCTCTTACTCTCCTCTGACTTGAAGTTTTCTTTCTCTGTCTGAATCCTATTTACCCCCCCCCCCCCCCTCTCACACATGCATACTTGCTCTTTCCTTTTATTCTTTGACTAAAGGGAAGCTGGCCTGTGTCGTGAAAACACGTGAGAAGAGTTTGGAGAGATGATGAAAGACAGCGATATCTTGACACTCAGTCTTACCACTCCTTGAAGTTCAAACCTCTCTTGATACATACACACCCACCCCCCTCCTCTTTAAGTCCTCCCCTCACCCCCCCCCCTCTTCTTTGTGAGGACATGTGCTTATGGAAACCAGATGTGCCTTGTTGAGAGAGTGTGTGTGTGTGTGTGTGCGCGCGCGTGTGTGTGTGTGTGTGTGTGTCGCTTCTCTCGCTTCTCTCTTGTGGTCTTGAGAGTTCACTGTATATATATTTAGATGAAAAGTGCCCACTATCCTGAGGCCTTGGGCAAAGCAGGGGGGTTTCCTTGCGGATATGGCTGGGTCAGTGTGAGGGTAGCTGGGCTTGGATAGCCTGAATCAGCATCTCTTTGGGAAACCAAGTCACATGAGACAGGTTAAAAAAAAGAAGTTTAAACTTGAGTGTTGAACTTCCTTGCACCTGTGTATTTTTCTCCCACGCAATACCTCCCTCCTCCGACATTTAAAAAGAGAGACTGCTCCTACTGCACCACACCCAATACAAAGTGCAGACATTGTGTTAAGTGTAACAAAAGCAGGCACATGGCTTCAAATCTGGGGGGGCAGACACGGGCAAAACTGCATGGCTAAGAAAACAGATCACTAACCAAACAGTATAATATACAATATACGAGGAAACAGAGATGACTGAGATTGGGACATCTGGGGCACACAGAGATGTTGAACTAATATGTAGTTATTTTCCATGCATAGCTCTGTGTGGAGCCAAATGGAAAAATAAGATGCAGACATAACGGAAAAAGTATTAGGGTATTGATCCCTCTCTTTCACTAGCAGTGTACACCACAAATAAACTGTGTGCTTGAGAGATTGCAGGTTTTAGGACTACTCTCTCACCCTTGTTTCGTACCCTACCTTTTTTTAAAGGTCAATATTATATTATATTTTAAAACAATGAATGAACATGAGCACTTGAATCGAGTGTAAAGCTCTGCAGCCACAGGTGTCATTCATTACCGTAACGATGGCCTCACTGCCATGGCTTACTGGGCACTTAAATGGAATGGAGCGCTCGTTAGTGTGAGTGGTTACACCTGTGCTTTTCCTGCTCGGACACATCACGATGTCTGCTGTGATAAAGGTCTATAATTTCATACTATGTTTAATGCTGCTTCACACTCATTTACATCAACACTGTGATTATTGTACTGTAAATGCTCTGTCTAATCTTGTACTATTTTTTTATGTGTTTGCTGTGAAGCACTTTGGGCTGCAATTCTTGAAAGGTGCTATACAAATAAAGATTATTATTATTATTATTATTATTATTATTATTATTATTATTATTATTATTATAATCTCTCCAGTTAGTCTTTCTTTATTTATACCTGTAGCGGTGTGTATGATGTCCTATGAAAACCACAAATGTTCATTATCAAATCAGCTTTCCATGGCAAACAAAGTACGTAGTAATATAATAATGTATACCGGTAATATGTCAAAATACCACAGAATTGCCAATACATCTATTTGGTAAAGGGTTTGAGTTGACATTCTAGACGAGGGAACTGGAAGTACATCAATGCTCATTTCAGGGTTTTAGGACTCTATTATACATCAGTGATCATTTCTGCTGAGATCAGGCATAAAACGAGAGTCTACAGCCACGTTAGCAGCTGTGTGTGGCTGAACTAAGGCACAGTGGTGCTTTGAGCTTAATGCTAATGGCAGCATGCTCACAATAACAGCATGCTGATGTTTACAGGTACAATGTTTATCACGTTCACCGTCTTAGTTTAAACTCAACGTACGGCTGAGGCTGAAGGGATGTTGTTAGTTTTGCATTGGATGATGGTGCTAGAAGTAAGTTCAGGTTGTTTCAATTCATCCTAAAAGAACATGAATGTTGATACCACATGTTCAGACATTTCACTCCAAATGTCGACGTCATGGTGGAACAAGAGTCAGTAGGTTACATTGCAAGAGGCCAACCTTGAAATACTTATATTTGAGATATTTCAGTCTGGACAAAAGTGTTCGTCAGACCACCTCCATTTTTCCTACGGACTGAAAGCCATGTCATCGGGGTTATCTTAAATAGGGCTTGGAGATCACAACATATTTGAACTGAAAGCCTGTTACAACTTGGGGGTTGTCAGTTTGAAAGACACTGACATTTACCAGGCAAAGAGAGTCTTAACAAAAAAAACAACTCAAATTGCAATATAGGAAGTGTAGATCCTCTTTGTGGTCATTCTTTTTTAAATTTGACTCACAAGTTTCTCAACTTTAAAAAAGTGCAATAATAAATTGCTGTGTTGTCCCTTTAAGAATTGACAGTCTGGCTTTTATTTGTAAATAGAAAACATTGCCTGATGGTGGAGCTTAAAAAGATGGCCAGAGGGTCACTAAATGAATATGATATTTATTCTCGGATGAGTGCGAACTTGCAAAGTAATTAACCCATCTGCTCTATAACATTTTGGCTTCAAGCAAACAAAAGGCAACCACATCTCCTCAGCAAGCGCTTTATGTCCTAACTGTGCATGTCATTGGTTGTGTGTGAGAGTAAAAGACATAGAATCAGGAGAGAAACCCCCTGTTCCTGTTGTATTAGTGCTCGGTGCAGGATGTGGAAGAGCTTTTACTTAGGCAAATGAAAACCATGTGTAACCTATATAGCCACTCACCAGTTCCGTTAAGAAATACCCCTTTCCACCATCCCACATCCTTGTTGCCAGGCAGAGTGCATTAGTATTAACCATTCTCTTTTAATGATTCAATCTCATTTGGTGGTAAAGTTACTCAGTATTCTCTCTGAGGTTGGTCCTGCAATTACAGTATGATGTTCGGCTTGACTATTATGAGACACAATAGGCGAGAGCAGGACTTCCCCTATTTGGAAGTTTCCATTCATCAGCCTGCAGGCTACACATGCCAACTGAAACACAGGCACAGGAAGTGTCCAGCGTAGAGACAGAAACATAAAAGGAGCTTGTTAATGACGTCTGCTGAGTAGAGTTCAATGTAGACAAAGAGATGAGATTGGTGGATGTGATGTGAGGCACTTGGCATGGCCGAGTTTATTATTGTGAATCAGCTTTTGTGGTAGGTGGACATTGGCACGGGAATCAGGACTAGACATTACCTTTTCATTTATCTGGGTGAAACGTGAGAACCAATGGAGTGGAGGTGGCTGGAAGAGACCGGGGCAGTGTGGTGTGGTCTTTTGTCAGGCTTTTGTGAAAAAGGAATGAGTCATTTCGCAGACAGTGAAGAAAAGCTCTCCAGTTACACACAGCGAGCAAAGAAAGGAGAGGACTGTGGGGAAGAATTATGCTGAGGCGAATCTTTTCTTCACTCTGCAGAATCAGCTGGGGAAGACAGGAAAACAGCTAATAGTGACCCACGGCACAATTTCTGACGTATGTGCAGGCCACAGAGATGACAAATGCACAAGAAGACGCCTCCTGAAACCTGCTGAGGAGAAAGAACACTACAAAAACACACATTTCCTTTTTATTGTGACCTTGATGTAGTAAAAAAAAAAGCCAATTAAACAGATCCAAACCAACTCCCATCCCCCCATCGCCGTGTCCCGCTGTGTGTCTGGCCAACATGATGCAGTTGGAATTCCAGATGTTGCTCATGGAATTCTGCTCCATCTCTGGCATCCAAATGTGACTTAACCCTCCTCCCTCCTCCTCCTCTCTCCCCCCACAAAAAGCCTTGTGACTTCTCTCCCTCCAGATCTTCAAAACACTGCAGCAAAGTGGAGACAAATGGGCGCCCTAAATCTTTTCAGCACAATAGGAGAATACCTCATCATTTTCATTGCATAAAGCCCCATTCCTGTAATCATAGATTAAACACACACACACACACACACACACACACGCACACTGTCTTTTTCAGACAATCATGTTTACAGTGAGTGTAATGGCTGTATGGCAGTTGTTCATTAGTGGGATTATTAAGGAGTGGGGAGACGCCTAAATTTTCTGTTTGAGCTTTTATTGGCTCGTGGATGGGAGTGTACATAAACACAGTGCATAATGCACAAATAAAGGCATTTATAGCTGTGCAAAATATGCATGAGCGCATGTTTGTATTGTTATACTTGTGAGGACCTGCATGGACCACATTTACTTATCATAAAAAGTTCAACCTTTCCACTGCTTACCAAACCTTAACTCCAAATCTTATGAATTGAGTAAAAGAACATGTGCAACACTTTCCTCATCCTCCTCCTTGTGAAGGATTTCTGGTCCTCATAAGTACTGAAACACGAGAACACACACACACACACACACACACACACACACACACACACACACACACACTCTCTCTTAAACCATATAGCTGAGATATGTTTTCCTGCTGTGTGGCAACAGCTTTATACAATCCTCTTCATCCCTGTTTCTACTTACGCTTTGGATCCAGTCCTCGTTTTCCGACCCAGTTTATGGCCTGCCAGTTTCCGATCCCCGGTAACGCACTGTGGTGCAGTCGGGGAGCAAGAAACCTGGAGGTCCAGGAAGACTGGGAAAGACCAGATGGATGAGCAATGCGATCGATTTGAGAGCTAAAGTCCAGGTAAGAGCTGGATTATATGACAGCAGTTAGGCCTAAATGAAATTATTACTGCATTAAAGTGAGTGAGTGGCTCCAGGTAACAGAGAGAGCGAAAGATTAAGTGAATGAATTACTAAGTGAAAATCAAAGCACAGAAAACCTTTTTTAAATTACTTTATTTAGTAAGAAAAGCTTAAAAATATAAGTGGGGGTAAGAACACACACACACACAATCTCATTGAGAAAATTAGTATCATTATCATTGTTGTTAAACTACCCATAACCCCTGACTTGTAATGTAGCACCAGGATTTGAAACTGTAAACAAGTACAATGACAAAAAGGAATCATTTTCAGATCTTCGATTTATTTTCATTTGAAATGGATTCAAGGTAAAAAAAAAGAAAAAAAAAGACAATCAAGTTTCAAGAATACATAACCCCCTACCCCATTCACTGTCCCCACACATATAAAATTAAGGCCACTTTCAAAACTGTATGTCACTGTCCAGCAGGACTTTTTAATGACAATGTACAAAAACACATTCTTTACACGTAGGACAACAACAATAATAGTATTAGTCATAATAATAATAATGACATCATTTATAATAATAATCAGCACTGAAGACATTGATATAAAAAAGGAAAAGACAGTCGTATTTATTCCACTCTGAAGAGTGTATCTCATGCTTCATAAGGACTTAATGTTTTGTTTCCCTTTTATGGTCCATACTGGCTCTGACACGTTACTTTACTGGAAGACTAAGAAACACAATGACTATGCCACTGTGGTTTGCAAATGTGTGTGCTCATGTGAGATTGTGCAAGTTAACAAGGGGGCGGGACGAACGATCAAACATGCTTTTCGATACTCGAAGGGACATGCTAGAATGGGCGCCATGGAGATGCAGGTTCGAAGCGGAAATTCACGAGGACACAAACACTGACCACTGACATAAACTAAAAATAAGACATTGAAAAAGGCTAAAACAAACCGCAAAGGGCTGGCGTCAGTAACCACGAGGAGAAAGGCAGAGACAGAAGAGAGAGAAATCAAATGGAAGGATGGAGTGGTTGAGAGAGAGAGCCGAAGGAATCTGGCAGTGGTACGAATATTTTAAAATGCATCTCGGGTGCTTTTCCTTCTGCTCTTTCTCCAGTGTTATCTCTTTCTCTTCTGCTCTCATTATGTGTTCAACATTTCCTTCCACCTTTTTCTCTTTCACTCCCTGTCTTTCCCTCCTCTCTCCCTCCCCTCCTCCGTCTACACCTTGTCCAGTAAAGATCGTTGGCAGTAGAGGAGTCGGCGTGGGGTACCGTACCGACGGAAAAACACCAAGGCAGCCAGCGTCGCAATCACACACACTAACAGGAACAGCGGCAACACCACCGCCGCTGCTCCACTGCCACCACCTACACCGTGCTCCTCATCCACTTCAATAATGATCACCTCCGTATCCTCCTCCTCCCTCTCCGTCTCTGTCTCCCTCTCTCTTTCCCTCTCTCTATCTCTAGTTCTGTCCTTATCCTCCCGCTCCTTTTCCTTCTCCCTCTCCTTGTCCTTGTCGTGTCCGCCACCGCCTTTTCCTCCGTCCGTCTTGGGGTCTTCATTGGAGCAGCCCATCCAGTCACGAAGGGCTGATTTCGGGTATCCGGGCTCCACGCGCATCATCTGGTTGTTGAACTTCCAGTACTTGTTAGCTTTGTAGAAGTAGGTGTGCGCTGAGGGGTTGGAAGAAAGATATGTGAGAAACTAACCTGAACTGAAATTGTACAAGTATTGGTTCACACTAAGATGTGAGAAAATAATCCAGGTAATACATCATACACGCCACCCTTACCTTGATCTTTGCTCATGAAGGCTGCCTTGATGTTGTCGGGCACTCCTTGCCACACACTAACAGCTTTTGGATAGCCATCGTCAACACTTCGTGAGTCTTCGTTGAAACGGTAATATCTAAACAAAGAAGGAGAGGGTAAAGAAAGGAACAACTATGGTGAGTCTCATTCAGAGCCACGAATCACTTGAGCCTTCACTTATCTTGAATTCCCCAAGACTTGACTTGGACCTACCCTAACAAATTAGACTTATCTCGAGTGATTTTGAGACCCGACCTGGACTTGCCCAAAACGGTTTGCTTTTACAACACACTTGAAACTGGATTTGAAAAGAATTAGACTTTACTTGGATTATTCTTGAATGACTTGAGACTTGACTTGCACTTAACACTAGCCTAAAAACGTGCTTCAGTGTGTATGTGTGTGTTTCTGCTGAAATAAACCAGACTAGACTAAATGAAGGAATAAAGGTGTTGGTCTTAGTGCATTTGCAATCACAGGGTTTATGTGGGTGGCGGTTTTGCACTGTAAACACTGACGGCCACATTTTACAACAATGACCATGGTGTAAATATGTGGAAGCTGAGCAAGCTGTAAAGCAAACAAGGTTAGTTTCGATGTTTAAATGAGGTGCAGATTTGTAATTCAGGATAAGTGACCGACTTCAAGCATTGTAAACTTATATTTTACACACACACACACACACACACACACACACACACACACACACACACACACACACACACACACATGGAAGATGACTAACTTGTTTGCTCTGAAGTAAAATGTCTGTCCAGTGGGGGTGTAGAAGAGACCAGCGTCTATTCGATCTTTGGGAAGCCCAGTGCCTATTTCCTTTAGACTCTTAGGGAACTCAGGATCCAGAATTGATTCAGTAAACACCCAATATTTGTCCCCTGGAGAGAGAGAGAGAGAGAGACAGAACACATACTGTATGAGATAACTGTAAGATGTTGCCTGTTTGATGATGACATTGTTTTTTTTTATATATATATATATATATATATACATATATGCATACTGAAACCAGACTTGCCTTTAAAGAATACAAATTTCCCATCTTCCCTTTCAAAAGCGGCACTGACGTGAGTGGGCAATCCCCTCCAAAAGTGACCAATCGGCATGGGATATCCATCCAGAACATGGTTGTTACGTACCCTCCAGAACCATTTGTCCTGAAAGAACAAAGAAATGTATTAACAGCCTGCTGGACAAACTGTCAAATCAAAAGTCCCACAAGGTTGTGTGAGTTTACCTTGAACACAAACATTTCTCCTCTGAGGATGGCAACGGTGTCGAAGTGTCCGTCGCAGATGTTGGGGCCGTAGCGAGGCTTGTCTGGTGAATATGTGGGTTCGGGATTGTGGTTCGGCGTACGGGGTGTTACATGGGGGGCCTGAGGGCCTGATCCAGACCCTATATGAACAAGGACATATGCAAATAATTTAGCTAATCTCAACCTTTACACCTTCATCTAATGCTGGTCCTGTTAGACCAAATGAAACTAGATTGTTGCAGCAGCAGACAACCGAGAGAAAAAGGAGTACACAAACATACATTCAAAAATAGAAAGGCTCTAACACATCATTGGAAAGATATGTTTTAAATCTACAGGTTTTCAATCTACAGGTTTCTTCTGGTGTATCACTTAAGAAAACAAAGATGGACCTGTCAATAACGCACCATAAAGTTGCTGTATGCCTCTGCGGTCGTCGTCAGGAAGTTGGAAGTTGTCTGTGTCCATCCACTGGTAGAAGGGAGCCATGATGGCTGAAGGGTCATTGGAGTGCTCCAGACCCAGAGCATGGCCCAGTTCATGGACCGCAACCAGGAATAAGTCATTACCTGAAACATTGTCAACACCAAAACACCATTTAATATGACAATATCTTTCAAATAATGTAAATAATGGCGACATGAAATAGGTTTGAAACAATGAGTATGTTTCAGACGATGAGTACTGAAGGAAAAGGAGTAAGTGTTGCAGTTTCCTCCTTTTTAGGTGACTCACAAGCACAAAGATTATTTATTAAAAGATGAAATCATCTGCAGGTCATAAGAAGAATGTGTGTCACACTCAAACAGCTGCCGGTGCAAAGCTGTGTGTCTGCTGTACAGAAATACACACTTCTCCATTTCTACAGTATCAACATAGCCCGGAGCATTAACTCCCTCAAATGTACTGATGCACGGCTGGACCTGTTGCTGCTTGTGTTTTGCCCACAACAGCTAAATTAAGAGTCGTGACTCCCAACATAAAAAGTTACTCAACATTTGTGTCATCAGGTTTAGGGTAATCACTAAAGACAAAAAAATCCCCTCATTTATCAAAATGTCAGAAGATAAATTCAACAGAGCCTCACCATACAGATCCTTGTTTCCAATAGTCCAAGGCTCAGCTGCATCAAAGTGGGTGTCCCCACCGAGGCCATTACCGGGGAAATAGGCATGTGCCAGGAAGCCACCCTCGCCATCGAACGGGCTGCTGTCACCGTGGAAACCCTCGGCGAAGAAGAGCATAATGTCGGCAAACTCCTCCACCTTGTCCCGTATGTGACTGTAGGGGATTTCTCGGAAACGAAGCGGGGTGATGCTCTCCCACACCTTGAAGGCCTTCTTGATGGCATCGTGGGTCTCGTACTCACCCACCTTAGGGGTGTAGTTCTGTATACTGAAAGTGTGTAATTGTGTGTGTGTGTGTGTGTGTGTGTGTGAGGTGGGGGGTTGTATGAGAAAGGTAAGACAGGAAAACAATTTCAGACATAGATGAAATCAAACGAAGCCTTCATACAGTAAAATTGCTTTAGGTACTGTTCCATCATGCCTCCGTAGACGCAACATGTTACTGACTTACGAGAAAGTGACTTCATTCTTGTTCCACTTCAGGCCCTGGGTGGCGTATCGCTTCCTCCTCAGGTTGCTCTTTAACTCTGCACCAAACTTATCTGGCACGCCACAGCGCGGTCGCTTCATGGCCCTACCAAAGACACAACATAGTCCATTCAAAACATGGTAAGACATTCTAGTTTTAATTTGAAGATTGACCTGCAGGTGACCCTGTTAGAATAAACTGTGTGAAGGGGCTCACTCAATGGTTTTGGGGTCAAAGGTGCCTGTGACGGTGAGTCCGTAGAACTTCTGCATGGCGCCGATAGCCGAGGAGACAGAGTGAGGGGAGCGGAGGGCGTGGGTCCTCATGTCCCCCGGGGGAAGGTAACCGTACTGCTGCAGCCATGACTTTAAAGCAAAACAAAAAAGAGGCAACAGTGTGAGTCACGAGAAATATTGCAACAAAAAAAACACCAATGAAACTCCAGTCTCAGTACGGAGAAAAAAACAAGTTTAAATTAGAAACAGATATAAACAAGTCCTATCTCACCTGATGTTTGTTGTTTAACAGCTGAATCAGGGTAAAGGAACTACTTGGTATGATGTTGATTATGAGTTACAGGGACTACAAGTTCAGGATGTTTTTATACAACTGCAGCAACAACACATTCCACACTGACAGCAAAAATAAGGTCTTGAATTATGTCGTTCTGTGTTTTGAATTGTGGATATTTGGACAGTCGAAGCAACATAATTTCAAACACATGGCATGTCACAATTTAATGACTAAACACAAAAGCAATTCAACCATCAACATTCTGCTGTACACTGAAAACCATAATTAAAAATAAGGTCAACATGAAAGAATAATGTCAAGCTTAAACCCAAAAGAAGCTTCTAAGACAGTTTCAACAAAAACCCTGCAAAACAGAAACTGAACCAGGAAATCCCCCTCAGATAGTTAAAGATTAACTTCAGTTTCTACATTGAAACTATTCTGTAGCGACTTGTTTGTGTTTCAGTGCAGATTGCAACACTTATAAATGAAGTCATCGCTGTTGTTGAGTTTGTACATGAAGAAAATATAAGTTTGAACCCCTTCAAGTACATCTTAAGATGGCCACTGAGTTCTTCAGGCCTCCAGATCCCTCGGTCTCAGGTTAGCTTGACCTTACTTTCCCCTGGAAATCTATTTCACTGCGGAGCTGGTTTGACATCTGGACCTGTGCCAGCGGCTTCGCTCCGCACCTCTCCCACACAGCTTCTCCTTAACTCTTTCCCTCTCAAGCTAGAGCTGAAAAATAACACTGAGGCTATTGTGAGCGCAGTGAAAACTGAGACCGCTTTGATATTGTGCCGTACACAGTCACTTTGTGAGCTTGTTATGCACTTTTAGGATGCGTTTGATTTTTCCTTGCACGCTAAGGTTTCATGTGACGTAACTTAATGTGATCTTTTTGCACAGTTCTGATTTAAAATCTTAGGCGTAGTGGCTGTTAAAGCAGTGAAGGGGATTGAAAAGAGAGGAGAGAGAAAGATAGGGAGTGTCCCAGGGTGAGACTCAGGCCTTGGGCAACCTCAACCGAAGTCTCCAGTCGAGCAGCAGCGTCAGCCATTAATTTAACTGGGAATTTCTTCCTTGGCGCATCCAAACCTCAAAGTCAAACTCTTCCCCCCACGTCCATGTCTCTGTCTTAGCATCGTCACTCCACCCCTTCTCCTCTCTTCTCCCTCATCCCTCTCTTATGGAAAACCCAGAGAATTGAGGGTAAATACTTATGAACAACCACACCCAGAGCCATTTAATCATTGCTGAGTAGCCCATCTGCTGCTAATGGTTGCTAAATATAATGAAGACAAAACATGTTTAACTGCCTTGTTTCAGCCTGTTTCCACTGATAATGTACAGTACAAAGCAAATGTGTGCAAGAAGTGCTGACACATTATCTGAATATCTGAATAATGTGCTCAGGTCTGTAGGTGTATATGGGCAGGAGTGAATGGCAGAATGGCATTTTGAAGGCCCTTGAAGGTCTAATCTCCACCTTCTTGGGAGACATGGCGGTCTCAGTGTTTAGACTTCACCCCTTTCTGGTTCTGACTCACCCATGGAGCTGCAGTGGACACATACAGACTCACTGTTTTCTACTGTTCCAGCACATCCACAGTAGCGAGCAAGTCAAACGCACACTTTAGCATCACATAATGTATTATAATGTGAATATAAGAAAAAGGGTTGATTTCAGTGTGCTTGAAACCTTATTCTCCTCTTTCACACAATCACTGTTTTCTTTTCTACAAAAACTCAGTCAAAAGACTGCTGTGGAGTGACACTGAACACTTATTTTAACTTTAAGGCTCCTACGCCTCTTTCTTGGGTCCCTCAGAAGACTTGACAAAGTCTTATTCACGTCGCACTCTGCTATTTTTGACCACACTAATGGGCTAAGTAACTAAAGTAGTAGCAGGAAAAGGAAATGGTCACTATTTACTGTGGCAAAGGAGATGACAGCCCAAGCTAATACAGTCTTTAGATGTAGAGCAGTGGTTCCCAACCTCTTTTGTCAGCCATGAACTCAAATAACCCATCATTTAAATAATTTATCCATTACTTTAAACAATTTAAACCGTTTATATGTTTTATTTAACTAAGTATTTATCCATTACTTTTAGCTAACTATTTAATCTATTAGTCTAGTTTAAGGTGATTATTCTACTGTCTATTCATCACTTTTAGCTTACTGTCTAAACTTCTCTGCTTGCTTGCTAGTAGTTCACGTATAACAGCCGGCTCAATACGATCACAAGTTCTACTTTTTTATTATTATTATAAGCTACAATATTTCCACAGAGGCCGATCTCCTGGCAACGGCTGAAATACCTCCGGCCAGAATCACTGATTTCGAGCACTGCTGAATGAACACAATTTAGTGTTGAAGTTTTGATCCTTTGATTTCTAACAACGCACAGACATGGAGAAGCACAGAGCAAAGGTGCTTTTAGGAAAAATCCAGGATTTTGAAGTAAAGGGCGCAGCTCGCTCGAATGCAGCGATGAGTTTATTGTTTAATGGAAGATCCACAAGAATCAAACAACGGTTGCTATGTATGTCGGGAGGCAGGGTGCTTGTTTTGCATAGGATGACAGAGAGGAGGGATTGCATTTCAGAAAAGAAAGAGAGTCAGTTGTTCCGTTAGATGCGGGCCAATGGAAAGAAACTTTGGTCAACAGCGATGGGAGTCCAACTGATGCATGCTGGGTATACAGCACACACACACAGCTCCTCGTTACACATCCACAGTATTATGTCAGATGTGTGCTCCCACTACACTGGCAACAGCTCGTTATGGGATTGTGACTGTGTGAGTATGTGTGTAGCTATATTCAGCGTAACACGTTAACATTTCTTTACACTGTATGAACATTTGCCCGAGGCTAATGCTGTTTCTTTAGGAAGGCATTTACGATGTTGCTGACCCCTCTGGCTCCTTAACCACCAGGAGTGTGTGCATGTGTGTGTGTAAACCCACCAGCTGCTGTCTATTAAAACAACCATTCTCCAGCCAACAACAATAAGACCCGATGACACAAGAGTAGAAAAACATTCACCTCTGCCATTGTCATTTGAGCAATAAGTCAATACCAAGCAAATCTCAATGGCAGGAAAAAGCTTCCCCGAAATTTGACTCCTTGCTTGCTTCCTTTTATGAACAGGAAATGAGGTAATGACTTTGAGTATTACCTTATATCCTGTAACACCTCCTATATTTCCTCAGGGACACTGCCCTCAGGCCACCCACTGGTGATCTTTAGGATGTGGCTTTGTCTGAAAACAACGCTGGCATCCTTCCTTCCTTTCGTTCACTGAATGACGAGTAAGACATCATGACGGGACAAGTGTAAAGTGACTAGTTTAACCAATCTTAAATCAATGCTTATTCTTGTTAGCAGCACAAGGAATAAGAGACATATATTCATACAGGATGTGTGCGTGACAGCTATGATTTACATCCTGTATTCAACTGGATAATTGCTCCATTTTCCAACTGTCCTTTTCCCAGATTGCATCACTCCTATCGCCACAAAGCCCTCCTTTCTAGTCATCAACAGCCTCCTCACTGTCTTCCCTGCTTTGCGTTCATCCTCTCATTTCATATCCATTTATGTTCCTCTGAATGACCTCAGCTTGTAGCCATTCCAGTGTGCTTGTGCATAAGAAAATATCTGTGCATATGTGAGAGAAGATGTGTGTGTGTGTGTGTGTGTGTGTGTGTGTGTGTGTGTGTGTGTGTGTGTGTGTGTGCGTGTGTGTGTGTGCGTCACAGTCAGGTGGTTGCTGACACATCACATCATGTTTTTAGTCGTGAAACAAAAACCCACTTCCCACTTCCTGTCTCTACCACAGACCACAGGAAATGACCTCTGCATCCTTACAACCCCCGACTCTCACCAACACACAACTACTCACTTAATTAGAATTGTTTTTAATTAAAACACAACCTACTCAATACTGGAACTGTGCACTGATACTGGTGACGTGGGTTTGTGGAGGCAACATATCATAAACTTCGCCTGTCTGAATATAGACAAAAGGAAGTAGTGGTTTTAGAAACATGTCATATAAACAGGAGGTGAATCACTGCAAGACATAAACTTATTAAACTAACAGGGCACTTCAAGCCATTCCTTTTGGTGCAATTTTCCACAGAAACTGGATTGCTAACCAGTGCTTTTTAAACATAAAAATTACTTCAATTCCACTTCCTCTTATGCGGACATTAGACATGTCCAACGTGCTCTGTTCATTGGATTACTGGTTATTGGTGATGGTGATGATATACAATGAAATTAGTCTTTATATGACTCAACCTATTCTTAATTAATCTTAATTGGAATATATAGGCCTATGTGTTTACAAATATTACTGATTGAAGCGATTCTTCAACAGCATCAGAAAATATTAATAACTTGGATTTTATTGTTATCTCGTATTTCAACAATAACATGTTAATGTGTCGATAGTCGGTCATACGATACGATGATTGGAGAGACATTTGGTGCCACTGCATGACCTACCAAAATCATTTAGGCCTCTCTGCTCTTATGCATGTACACAACCTCTCTCACACACACACACACACACACACACACACACACACACACACACACACACGTATTTACTAATGATACTGAAGGAAGCAGGTGTGTAGGAGTATCAAAACAATGTCCCTTCCTGCAACATTAACCCAGAACTTCCGAATATCACACTGGCTGGCGGTGGGAGGATTGCTGATACAGCAGACAGAACAGATCAGATCTGAGTAAAAAGAACAGAACAGAAAAATCTCTCTAAAGGTTTCTGATCTTCAACACTACTTAGCTGGTACCTCAGCTCAGTGGGTTATTGGAAGTATTTAATGTTCAGAACTAGAGCTCAAACTGTAGATTTTCCACAGCTGACCATCGCTGAGATGCAGCAGAACCTTTCAGAATGAAAAACCCACCTCCCCCCAGTCCGCTGAACCATAACTCAGGACAGATGTCAACAATTACATCTCCCCATCCCTCTGATATAACTGTACCCACAACTATCAATCCCCCCTCCATCCCCACAGAAATAGCTTCTGTCTCTGTCCCCGACCACAATACAAGCTCATGC
This sequence comes from Cottoperca gobio, assembly GCF_900634415.1. Classification (NCBI taxonomy): domain Eukaryota; kingdom Metazoa; phylum Chordata; class Actinopteri; order Perciformes; family Bovichtidae; genus Cottoperca; species Cottoperca gobio. The sequence continues at coordinate 18,559,676 of NC_041371.1, forward strand.
ATTTCTCCTCATTTGCTTTTTTCTCTTGCTCTCCTGCTTTTGACTTCTCAGCATTTCTCAGTGTTTTCACAAGCGCTATCATCATTATGGGCGGCTTCCTCTTGTCCAGGGTCACAGCCCTTCCCATATCCCTGCGCCAACTACAGGCAACTGTTGAAATTACTATCCATCAGGATGCAAAGTTTTAACAAAGCCTTTATGAGAGTCAAAAACAAAGTGTATTGTTATGTGCAGGCCTGTGAAAGAAAAAATCATCAGAAAATCTGTGATTGAAATTAGTTGCATGAAAGATCCTTCACTCTTGGTCACTCATAATATAAACCTTTTTTTATTCCTGAACCCTAAATGTATTTCCTTATCCTAGCTTTCTTTCTTATATAATCATTTGACTTTGTTCTGCAACTCTTGATTTATTTATTGGGTTTCAATTACCTATTGTGTATATATGTATCTTATTTATTTATTTTGTGAATTTATTAATCTGATTTTATAAATCTAGTCTTCATTTATTTTTTCGGACTTTATTCCCAAACTCTGGATTTATTCATCTGGCATTACTCCTATTCTGGATTTATTATCCACCTCTGGCTTTATTCCTCACCTCTGAATTTATTCCTCACCTCTGGATTTGATTCCTCACCTCTGGATTTATTCCTCACCTCTGGATTTATTTCTCACCTCTGGACTGATTTGTCGCTCCGTCGCCCCCTGTGCGCTCAGCTCCCACACCACCGCCAACAGCAGCAGTCGGACAAGCGATTTTAGCTCTGGTGCCATCACTTGACTCTCCAAAAAACAACACAAAAATGGACAGCTCTTCCCGTAACAGTTCGCGCAATCGTCACTTCGCTATTTGTCAAAACATCGTGAAAAACGTATCCCATAAACGAAAACCGCGCAACTGAGATAGACTTGGCGCAAAGTAAAACAGAGTTTCCAGAAGATATGTGTCTCTGCAACTTAATACTTGAGTTACCTAAACCACGAGAGGTATTTGTCTAGTCTGTGCATTCTTCTCGCGTTTTGGGGAATTTTAACCAAATTATAAGACGTGGGAGCAGGAAGTCTGAAGGAGGGGCTCAGGAGCTACAGGCTGTGCGTATTTTATGTCCAAATTCAGCTTGCGCTTTGCTCCAGATGTTGCAGCCGACTTTGTTTTCGTGAAGCAGTCTCGAATCCTCGTTGTCCTCTCTTCTCTATCCTCCAGTCGGCTTATTTCGATCCCCTCTCCTCTTCCCCTCTCTCACCGCTGCAGACGTGGTGGTTCGATACTCCCCGGAGACCTTTAGCTAGAAAGCAGAGGGTTGTAAACCTCCCCCTCCTAAACCAGCCCGCCTCTCCAACATGGAGGGCTGGAATCAACTTGGTGACCTTCGCATTAGACTTGGCACGGTTTGCTTTTACCCTTCAGGCCGTGACCAAATGCCTTAATGCTCCAGAAAAAAGCATGAAGTTGTTTTGTTTAGTTTTTCTATAGACGAGAGAGCGCAAACACCTCAACAAATTACGCAGATAAAAACTATTCTGAACACAATATACTCATTTCGAAGATGCGTTCATTTTTAGGGTGATTTGTTAATACACTCATCTTCTCCTATGAACAGTTTACAATTAATCAATTTGTTCAGAAATGTCTGTCTCCTTAAAAACTGTGTTTGCCCATAGATTTCTTTTAAAGCACACAAGGCAATATTGTTGAGCTATTATTTTCAAAATGTTATACTGTTTAGGTTTTAAACACTCATCAGCAGTTTATTACAAGCTGTTTTTATCGTAATGTATTTTCTACAGATTAATACTGTCTCTCACTGATTCTTAATGAGTGCTGCTCGAAAAAGGTCCAAACAGACTGTATAGAATACGCAGCATCAAACTGTTTTAAAAGGGGAATTGCGCCCTCTAATGCACACATTGCACATACATTTAAACACTAACATGTCAGATGAGGTATATAACCTCCTACTATACATCCGTGCATTACACTGACCGTGGATTATTTGTCTTAAATGCTACTTTCTGCTTTCTTTGAGAGGAAAATATTTGTTCTCTACCTTTGTAAAGAGAGTGTTGGTTTGTTTCCAGATCATAACTGCAGGCTGTGTGTTCATTGCCATGCACTTATGTGTTTGTAGTATTGGCAGATATAGATTTCACATGACATAGGCTGCTTTGGGCATGATGCATGATGTGTGCACATGCATACAGAGACATATTCTGTTGAGTAAAATGTTTATGACTTGAGACACACGTTTCCTTTTACAAACCTTATGTGCTCACATACTGTAGCTCAGCTGCTGTGTTGGCCACAGCTGAGAGAAGACAGCTGGTCTCCTCCACTCCCCTTGGATGATGTGACTCAAGCGAGGGGAGCTTTGATTGTCTTGGCAGAGAAAAAAGATCAATGACGTGTGACTGAGGGATCATGGACATAATAACTTGACACACAAATACAATAAACAAATGTATATATGGAAACTAAGTCAGTACACCAATTACAACATGTTTTTTGTGTAGAATTCTCTCAAACAACACAGAAAGATATTTTTTTCTCAAATATTTTTTATTATGGAGATAGTGAAAGTACAGCTTACAACAAACAGACATAGACTTCTGATATATATAGCAACTTAAAGTTTTAGTAACTGAAAAAGTGTTACAGATATTACTTTTGGACCAAACAACAATCATAATATTCACAAAGCTAAAGGTCAAAGGTCACACACACAAGACCAAGTCCTCACTGGGTTCACAAACACTGCAGCTGTGCTTCTGGTTTGACAGGACAATATAGTGAAAAGTAAATCACAATGACATGAGAGTAGTTTATCTGAACCACAAGATGGGGGATAAAAGACTTAATATTCCCCACAGAAACACATTCAGCTTTGTTGGACTTGTGTGCTCTTGCAAAGGAAAACTCTGCTTACCTAATTTCTTAATTTATATCAGTTCCCTCTGTGACTGCGGGAAAGAATACTACGATAATGAATAATATAAAACAGACCTAGGTCGGGAAGTATTTGCAAAGAAATTACATTTTGGTTAGCTTGAGCCTCCTTTGGTGCCAGTTGGATCTGATTTGGTACATGGCACAACAAACAAGTACCGAAATGTTTACATACAATTATTTTAAACCATTCTTTTAGGGTACTATCCTGTGACTCATTAATTAACTAATAATATCAAAGTTGTTCAAATGTGAAAAACATTGCCTATCTGCACCTGGTAAGTAAAAAACAAAAAAACCTACTATTATTTGACCCAGGTCTGATATGAAACATTGAAACAACAGGGATACTCTTTTTTTGTTAGAATGTGCAACAAACTATTAACAACTTCAGCCGGACAAAGTTAGTGTCACTTTTTATCAAATCCAAAAACTGGACTTTGTTACTTGTTGAATATTTTCATCTTTATTTGTACATTAGCTGTCTTTTTTTTTTTCCTTTTTTTTTTTTTTTTAAACACAACAAGACCAAGCTGATCAACTCACAACTTTCACATACAAACATATTACTCTGACTATGAAACTGACAGGCTACTTGAAATGTGTTAAGGAAGCAGTACTATGCAAATGTTCATACAGTTTCACCAAAAGGTAACCTTGATTGAAAACACCAGAATGTTATTCAGCAAATCACGCTGACTCGAGTTACGACTCTTCACTAGACTCTTCCCCAGCATCCTCAACGGACCTTGGATCCATCGGAGATTGAATGGGTGATTTTGCCGACCGTGCCGACTGATTCTCTCCTTGGCTGCCAGCGGTTGGATCATCAGTTGGCTCGTTACTGGTGTTGAGGAAAGCTTGGTACTGATTCCAGAAGCCTGCTGAGCTCCTGGTGGCAGGAATGTTCAAGGAAGTCATAGATGTAGAAGAAGGAAGTTGGTCAGCGGAGGAACGACTACTCCGGGCTGGTGGACGTGTTGTTTTGGTTGCCACACCATGATGCTTCATGTGCCCCTGGGAACAAAGAAATTCTTTAGACATAAATCATTTTGTATTTTACAGCTTTAGTTCTGTAATAAAGCTGTAAAATTCACTCTTCAAAAAGCACTGTACAACAACTCTGCCAGCATATTCATACATCTCATCAAGTTATTTTTATATCATACAATTCTTTTTCTTCACCTTTAGTCCACTGCGACTAGCATACTCTTTTCCACACTCAGCACAGCAATAGGTCTTCTTCTCAGGACGAGACATCGGAGATGGGAGGGTTGGGGCAAGGTTGATGGGAACTGAACCATCCAGTGCTTCAATTGGAGCCAATCCACTAATGTTAACATCTTCCACTTGGTCTCCCCCCCCATACGAATCAAAATGATAGCTCTGATGTGTCTCCCTTACAAACGTGGCAGCTCTCTGTGATGCACCTCCTACTTCAGCACCAATAGTGTCAGCAGTCTCCAAAGTGGACATGTTGGGGTCCTTGTCAGGCACAGTTGCTTGGTCTTGCTTTGGTGTTGCTGGTGGAGAAGCCTGATCTTTGTCTTCTTCCATAGGTTCTGGTGATTGGGGCCTTGGGGAGACCTAACTCTGATTCCATGGTTGGTGTTGCAATAACATTAGTAACATCTTGACTCAGGATGGGGTCAGAGGAAGTACTGGGACAGGTGTAAGCAAAGGGGTCATCAAGGACAGGTGTGCTTTGTAAGTCCCCCAGGTTGGATCTGGAACCAAGGAAGGCTTCGGAGGAGGTAAGTGTGTCATCCTCTCCACAGTCTACTAGCATAGCATTAGATGACACTGTAGTTTTGGTAACCGTGGAGGAAATTGGTGAGGTGCTGGATTTAGGATCGGCTGCAGCTTGAAGTTCAACCTGGTTGTCTTTGCTAACTGGGGAAGCTTGTTCTGTTTGCTGGGAGGCTGGCAAGGGGGCACTGACACAAAGTACAGGGGGTTCTACGCTGCCTGGGGGTGGAGTTTGTGTGGTGGGATTCATGAAGGGGTCAGGGCTCAGGTCAGAGGGGGGGATTAGATCTGGGCTGGTGGACCCAGACTTGATGGGATTTTTGGTGAACTCAACTGATTTCGTACTGCCAGCTACAGAGACCGAGCCAACCGCTGGAGTTTGAAATTGTGAACTTGTGGCTGGGCTCTTAGAGTGGCCTGCTAGAGGAGGTGTTTTACTAGAGACAGTACTTGGGTCAGTAGATTGGGATTGAGATTGTGTCACAGGTTTGGCATTAGATTCAGCTGGCATCTCATGTGCAGAATCCTCTGTGCCATCTGTGGGCAACTGTCCACCAAGGTGCATACGGATGTGGTGCTGGAGCACTAGGGCATTGGTGAACTTACGCTGGCACAGTGGACAAGAGTTCTGAACACGTGTATTGGGTGGTCGGGCATGATGGGTGGCCAGATGTGACCGCAGGCTGCCTTTGGTAGAGAAGGATCTGCCACATATCTTACAAGGAAAAGGGCGTTCTCCAAGGTGCGTAGCCTGGTGCAGACGCAGTGCTCTGGGACAGCTCAGCACCCGTAGACACACTCCACACTGATTGCTTGTCAGGTTACCAGCTGGACCTGTGATGCTTAGTGATGGTAGTAAGCCCCCTGCCATGGCATTCGCTCCATTGGCACTCATGCCTAGGGCAGCAACCATCTCATGGGTGAAGTTTGAAACAGAAGTGGAAGCACGAGTCGAAGATGGTGGGGACGCCATGACATATGTGGTTGAAGTGCTGGCATTTGTGAAACGACTGTTGGCTAAGCTCGAAGAGGTAGCAGCACTGCTAGATAACATCTCCAGAATGGAGGAGGAAGTAGAGGAAGTCCATGGAGAAGAGGAGCGGGGCACTTTCTCTAGCTTCTCCACCAGCCTCTGCAGCTTTGAGGTTTCAGATGTAGGAGTGGAGGAAGACAGGGAGGATGGAGTGGTTGAGGGTGGACCTGGGACTTTAGGAAAAGAAGAGAAAGGGAAAGAAAGCTGAGAATGGCTGGCAGAAGCAAGTTGGTGGGAGCCTGGAGAAGAGGGTAGTGGGGTACGTAGCAAGCCCAAGGCTGGATGGTTGTAGAGGGATGAGTGTGCAGCAGGGGTAGAGGAAGAAGTTGAAACAGATGGGAAAAGGAGCTTAGGCAGGTGGGCTAGCTGGGAGTAGGCGGCAGGAGAAAGCATTGGGGCATGAGGGGGAGTGTTCTCATCAAAGTGCTGCTGCTTGGCACCCTTGAATAACCCTGTGATGGTGGAAGACGATGATAAGGAAGGGTTGGAGAGGAGGGAGGTTGCCAGAGAAGAGGTGGAGGTTGAAGAGGAGGAGGAGTGGGATGAGCCTGAGGCAATAGAGGCTGCAGCTGCTACAGCTGCAGCCCTATTAAGCTGCAGGAGAGAGTGGGAAATTAATGCCAGGTCTACACTAGGGGGCAAGGGTAGGGACGAAGGGGTAGATCCTCCAGACGCTCCTAGAGAAAAGCCAGTGCTGGTACCACTGACCTCCATATTATCTCCACACATTTCATCCTCCGGCCTGCTTTTTGACATCTTCTGCATCATATTCATGCCACTATTACTGCCGCCACTGCTCATGGTCTGTCCCATTTCTGATCCCCCAGTGGCCCCCAATGCTACCCCAAACAAGGAAGGTGGCAGGAGTGAAAGTGAGAGCTCCGGGTTTTGCTCACGATGGCGTAGGAAGTGCACCTTGAGGTTGCCTCGTGTGGTGAAGCGGCTGAGGCACACTGGACACTGGTAGGGTCGTTCTCCTGTGTGTGAGCGTAGATGTATCTGCAGGGAAGAATCACTACTGAACGTTTTTCCACAAAAGCGGCAGGCATGTTGGAGGCGGCCTGTGGTGGTGGAGCTTGATGCAGAGGAAGAGTCTGCTCCTCCAGAGAAAGATTGCAGAGCATTTTGGGAGTTTGGGACCATAGATACTGATGTGGGGATGGATGAGTTTAGGAAGGATATGCCACTGTGCCCAGTCACTGAAGTGGTATTTGGAGATTTCTCATGAAGATAGCGGTTGGGCAAAGCTAAAGACAAGGCTAGCGGATAGTTGGAGGAAGCCATGGAGATGGCAGGTGAGGAGGATGTGGAGGGGGCTGAGGATCGAGAACTCACCCTCAGAAAACCATGAGCCCCTGCAGATCCTCCTGTCCCTTCCATCTGGGGTTTGTGGGGCTGCAGGATTTGAGACAAGGAACTGCTTGGCTTTGTGGGTTTGTTGGTAGCCTGAGAAGGGAGCAGGGAGGAGAAACATGCCAGGAGAGGTGCAACAGAGGTGGAAGGCTGAGGTGTAGTTGGCTGGGTAGTTGGGCTGGCTGCTCTTTTGCTGCCTTCCAGGCAGAGCTGAGGCAGGGGAGGGAGAAGATGCTGGGAGGGTGTGTCTATGGTATAGGAGGCTCCACCGAGGCGTAGCACCTGTCTACAAATCTCTTCCGTTATCTGCATCTGATGAATCTGCCTTTGCTGAAGCACCCTGAGCTCCTCCAGGATCAGGGCAATGCTCAGTTGGGCCCTAGAGGGTGCAGCTGAGGCAGATGTCACTCCTGGGCTGGGAATTGGAGTTACAGGACTTGGGGGGCCCTCAGGCACGCGACTGGGGCTTCCAGGGTGTGGTGGAGGACATAGGGAGGCAGAGGACGATGAGGAGGAAGAAGAGGTGGTGGTGGTGGCTGACAGCCCCAACTTGGGAGAGGCCATGTGTGCGCTTCGGGAGGGGGGGGTGAGGGCACTTGCAGAAGATGTAGGATCGCAACCAGGCAGTTGAAGGGCAGGTGGAAATTGAGTTTGGGAAGAGAAAGAGGAGTAAGGGATGTCAGGAGAGAGGGAGGGCTGTGGGTGTTTGAGGGGCTGGTGGAAGGGATGGCTCGGTGAGCAGGATATCGGTGGACCCTCAGTAGGTAAAGAGGGGGTCTGAGAGCCCTTGAAAGATGAACGGAGAGCGAGTGGCAGCTGGGAGCTTTGAAGAGAGGACGATGGAGAGCACAAGGGAGAATCCAGGATAAATGGAAAGGAGTTTGACTTCACTGCCAAGTTGTCATCTAAGGAAATTGAAAGAAGAAAATCTAAATGTAACTGTACTCATTAATGATGACAAAATATTAAAGGTTTACAATCTTTGTTATAATGCTTTTTTAACAATTTAAAGTAAAAATCCATATTCCAGGGCACTTAGACACATCTTACAAAAACCAGCATTGAAAACTAAAGGATCTTATTATTAGGTGGCTACTTTATGTATAGGAAATGGAAGTATTTAGTTGACTTTTAACCTTTGAACTTAATTTCCACAACTTTATCATCCACTACTGTTTTCTTTTCCTCTTTGTCCTGTCTATCCTCATCAACTGCTGCCTCCCGACCACTGTTGACTGACACACACATACACATCATGTATGCATGTTAACACACACACACACACACACACACACACACACGCACACGCACACACACATTCCACTGATCTGCAAGAATGCACTGCTCACCCGTAGAGGAGCCTACCTTGTTTCCAGGGCAACACGCACAAGACAATGGACTTTACCTTACCCCCTCCCCAATAAAAAGAAGCCACATCCACACACTCTCTTATCCTTGCCCCTCTCCTTCTTCCTTCCTCCATTCAATCTGTCTTCCTTTCATCTCCTTAAGAGCCCTTCCCCCAGTCCAGTGGGGTATTATGGGTTAGGTCTTAGTTGGGTACTGGACACTGTACTGGGTGCCTGATTAGCTGGCAGACTTGACCTTAAACACTCTGAGGTCGCATTCCTGATATGGTTTAGGGCCAGGCAGAGGAAGTGAGGTGGCGCGCAGAGAAAACAAACAGCCCCGCAAACAGACATGATGACTCACAGACAATCAACAAGCTAATTTAGCCCAAAAAAAAGCATAGAGACAAATGGGAAAGCACATACACACAACATACCTGTCAATGCACAACACACATACACAAAAGATCTAACACTTTGTATGCACAAGATTTCTCATGCACACGCTAACACATACAGAACTTACTGCTTTTTGCTTTAAAGCTACAATTTTATGACACAATGTGGGCTCTACTCCTGTAACTGGAGTTAACAGAGACAAATACACACACTTGCATACACACACACACACTTCTTCATGGGTATGTTCATGCTTCAGTGCCCAGCAACAAAGCTGAAAGGGAACAATGGGGTCTAATGCTATTGCAGTTAGAGCACCTTATACAGTGCCTCACAAACTTTCCTTTTTCTTGACCTTCTCATGCTCATCTCCAAAGTATCTTGCTTCTGGTAACACAATTTCAAATTCACTATAGGTTATTTTTCACCAATTATTCCTCTGAGGATTTACTGTATATCCCCCTATTCTGGGTGGTCTGCATCTTTGAACCAGGCAGTGATGAGGAGTGAAGACATTTTGGATTTTGTAAGGAAAAGAAAGCAGCTAATGGCTGCAACCACAGATAATGAATTAAAGACTATCTGGAGGCCAATTATTCCAAGAAGCCTTCTTTTTCTTAGCTTTCAAGTATCACATATTGTAAATAAAATGGAAGTAAGAAAGCATTTTGAAATGGAGATTAAATGATTACCTTCTAAATCAACTAAATTAAAAATAAGTCTGCCCAATTACATTTCTGTTCAAACTCCAAAACTAGTATTTTCCACATGAGGTTGGACAAGACATCCTAGGTCACAAGTTTAACAAAAGGTTAAAGCATCAGTTTAAGGTTTGCATTACATTGGATATACCATAAACAATATACTATTCCAATGAGAACAATGAACTGGAACAATCTCTGCATGTTGAGGAAAAGTGAATTAGTGGTCTAAACTTCCCATCTAATGTGAATCCAATCCCACTGAATAACCAGTATTCTTTTGATATAGTCTATTTCTCACCATGCTCAAGTATCCGACAGGCACCGAGGGTCAGGTTCATAAGCTGCTGAGGTCGTTTCTGTTTCCGACGGGACATGCTTCTGCAGGATGGGACCGACGCAGGGGCGCATTGGCCAACACACAACTTTTATTCTGTCTCCCTGCGCACTGAAAAAAGTAGGTATCTAAATTACTAAGAGGGGAAAAAAAGGAAGAAAAACTAAAGTATCATTTCCAAAAATGTGACAATTTAAGCTCCGTATTGATTAGTCTCAATAAAGCATGTCCACGTTGGTGGCATTGTGGTGCAGAGAAAACAGAACTAAAGTGCCAAAGAGGCATGTGTGACAGTTTCTCTCAACAAGTCTTCCTTTTCTCAAAACTCACCGTTGCCCCCCCCCCCCCTTTCTCACTCTCACACACACACACACACACACACACACACACACACACACACACACACACACACACACACACACACACACACACACACACACACACACACACACACACACACACACACACACCTTGTTCATCCACTACTTTGCATTCAAATGGCGAGTGAACACCCCTTCTTTTGAGCCAAGAGTCCGCTGCCTCGCTTTAGTAAACCCTTATGCATTGACACTCAAGTTCATCACGTAAAGGCCGTTTCCTGAGCTTTCGATTACTGATATGAGCCTATGAAATCTGAATGTCACAGAGTATGTTTTTCTGTGAGTGATAGAAGGAAACAGGTGGGATTAAGACAGATTGTTAAATTAATTCTACTTTTTATTTTTTCACATTAAACCAAATGTATTGAGTCAGAGGCCACCTTGTCACACATGCACAAATCCAAGTCGATTCAAGCTGTGTGATATGTGAGGTTTGGGTGCTATGGCCGCCTCTAAAACAGGCTCCTGTGTGAGCTCAGTAAACAGAGTGGCTGAAATGAGGTGGAATTTGCAACAATGGCGTAGAGGGAGCACAGCTGAGTGAACATCGCCCTCTTAGAGCCTCTCCAACACATAAGGCCACTGACTGGAGGCACAATGCTCCCTTTTCACCCTCATCCCGACTGCTTACCACGTGGAGAGAGGTAGTGAAAGAAAGACACAGCCAGAGTGAGGAGGAAAATAATTTTTCACCCGGGCCCTGTGACACCCCCCACCAACACCCCCCCAAACCTCTTCCTTGTCTCTCCGAGGTTTGGACAGAATAATAAAATGCATCCGAGGTTTGACATAAAGTCTGAATGTTATAGGTCCTCACACGGTAGCAGTCAAATCGGATAATGATTTGTGTCTGAATTATTTAAAAAAGGTCTTCCTTTGTTGGACAGCTAAAGTCCGATTCATTTAGCTAATATGATACAGTTTAACTCCGGATTTATGTTATTTCTGTAGCGGGCCAATGGAGACTTTTTCTATGCAAAGGGGGCAGTGATTTCCGTACAATATAAAATGATTAAAAAGAAAATAATTAGGCTATAAACATGCGGGTCATTGCGTAATCGATAACATTTTGTCAAAGAGAAAGAAGTGATAACTCTCATAGTTAGTATCAAACAGTCAAACAGACAATATCGTTGCTTTTTCTTTTTAAACCAGAACTCTATTGTGCCAACAACGCATTCGTATTTTTCGTGCCATCTTGCCGATACGACGGTCGGACGTTTTATTACATCAATGTTTGGAAACAAGCGCAAAATACGGCGGTGAGATGCGCGTCCCCGCTACTGTACGGCGACCTGTTGCACGCCACGCGCGCTCCCACATCATAACAAGTTATGATTCATAAAATATTATGACTTCTCGAAAAAATACAGTCCCGGATGTGCATTTCCCCCACAGGCCGCTCGTCGCCGACACAACCGCTTTAAATATAACACAAAAACAACTTACCATGTTTGAAACGATGATTTTTGGCAGCGATATTGTGTAATGACACGGGGGGAAAAGCTCAGGAGCTTATGTTGGGTAAGATCGGCTCTCGTCTCTCAGCCGGGACACTGGCGCAGCAATTCCCTATTCACTCTCAGGGATGCGCAGTCGGACAGCCGCATTTTTTTTCAATTATTTATCTCCGTCGCAAATCGCGTTTCTTTCTCTTATGACAAAGGGTTATTATGCCTGAATGTATTTACTCATAGTCCACTGGCAGGATGAGAAGCAGGGGCGGTGCAGATAGCTGCAGGCTACTCGCTACACGGGGAGGATTATTTTTCTTGGCCGTGCGTGCTGCTCTTCCTCCTTTCTTTGTATTTGTCGGGGCCTGCTCCTGTCAGGCCTGTCTGCGCTCTCTGCGGTGCTGTCTGTCTGTCTGCTTAGCAGGCTAGCTGTCTGTCTCCCTGTCTCTTATAATTAATGGCCCTCGCCGCCAGACGGTCCTCTGGGAAACAGTGACCACGGTTACCTCCACATTGGCTCTCAGTGTGCATCTCACATAGGAGTGCAGGCCCGGGCACACACAGCAGGGCCGAATCAGTCTGACGGATTTAAGATTTGTACAGGTGTGCATGATTGCCCCCCCCCCTACTCCACCCTGTTGTCATATCAAACCATAATTCATATTTTTCATATTTTAATAAAAAATCATATTTAGTCTCTGTGATAACATTTTTAAATGTTGGATTCTTGGCACTGCACATGTTATCCCTGTTGCATTAGCTTCTCATTACAGTCTTTAATAAGCTATTTTGGGTCTTTGACTCATAATGTAAGAAGCACACTTTATGTACTGTAACAGCCCAAATCAACCCAATGCAACCACTCAGAAAAAGGCACCTCTTCACTATATTTTGGTCATTTGGAGACAATACAGGCCTACTGAAAACACAGTACATAGAAAAGAATAAAGCCAATAATAAGTCTGAATGGTTTTCACAGTCCTCGTTATAGCAGTCCTCTTTTCTTAATATCTGCAGTTTTGTTATGGCTCTCTTCCAAGCATATGGATTGCTGCAAAACATATTTTTATTTAATCAGCGAGATAATCCTATATTTAGATTTGAAATATAGTCTGATTTGTCCTGAGAAGTCATTTGGATTATCTAGAGCTGACTTTGCAAGGCTGATTGACCTAATTCAAATAAATGTGATTATATTTGGGGTTATATTTAGCTGGATAAAACATATCCATTACAGGGCCTCCAGCATGACTTTGACACATCTCTGAAGTTTTAACACTCTTTTCGCTTGCATGACGGTATATTCTCGACTTTATCTTAGTAGGAAATATCTTGTGGTTTTGTTCGAATTAGGTAATTTTTTTTCAACCTGTCATGTTCCATTGATAATAATAGTGCTTCAGATGGTTTATGTCTCATTCAATGCAATACAAACCACAGTCTCAGGATAATCATTAGACCTAACACCTTTCTCTGATGATGACATATAAACCAGAATAGCACTATTTATTTTTACTAGTGTATTGATAGGACGTGTTTTCTTAACTACCATGTCTCCTGGCACACTGTGGCTGACAGGTGCTGTGGTCTTACATTAGCAAAGCCTCTAGGTGTCTCTCAAAGGTGTTTTGCTTACTTAATGTTCCTACTTTGTGAGATGTAAGAACACAGCTATATCTAACAGTTATAATTGACACCTCTGTTTTGTGAAGTAAGTCAGAAATTCAAAGCAGTTAGTCATGTAATGTGAGAAACAGATGATTCAGTCTAAGCCACATTTTAAGGCCACCTCTTCAAAGTTTACTCCGATGGAAGGGTACTCTGGAGTGCACTTTATCATATTTATCTACCATGTGTGGGGGGGGGGGGGGGTTCCAAGAGAGAACAGGGTTTTTTTTGTTGTACATGCGGGCACCAAGGGGGCCATGAATCTTATTCTGCCTCAATAGTTAAGGGTAAACACACAAACAGTATATACAGTATACACACGAACAATTAATGTAACCATATACACAAATATAGCAGAATGCATTAAAGCGAGATGCCTCCAGCCACCATTTGCTTTTCATTGCATAATGTAGAGAAGAATCAGGCTGTAAAAAGTTGTGGTTTTACATATATATATGCAGGACTAATTCTGGCAAGGTGGAGAGGCAGAGCCTTGCAAGCTGTTTCTCCATGCTTCCGGTCTTTATACTAAGCTGAGTGACTGCGTCATGAGAGTGGTATCGACCTTCTCATCTAACTCTCGGCAATAAGCATATTTCCCAAAATGTGAAATGATTCCTTTAAACTGAAGATCAGCTGTCTTCCTTAGTTACCATTATTTCAGATCATCACCAAAGTTATTACAATTCATCCTGAGGGGGACATGAATGTGTGGACAAAATTCATGCAGTTGTTGAAATGGCACTCAAAACTACAAAAGTCAGCCTCATGGGGGCGCTAGAAGAAAAGTCAAAGGATCGCCAAAGTCATTCAAATACAGAACCTGTGTGTAAGAGCAAATGATACATGTGCAGTGTATTCTTTCTACATGCCCTGAGCTTCCTTGTTTACCTTGTGGCTTTCTGCCTGAAGCATTTGATCATTTATGCTGCCTGAATCAGCCTGAAGTTGTTTTTTCAGGGACTATGGGAAACATTCTGGCCTTTCTCATGTATTCTCTTGTGAGTTCAATGGAAATGTACTCTACACTAAGTTAAATCCTCAAGGAAGTGAAAGCAAACCAGTGCTTGTATGTGCAGCTGCAGTTATAGTTGTACCCGCCCAAAAACACAAGTCAGGAAAGCATGTAACACAGGGGTCAGCAACCTTAATGGCACGTGTTAGTTTAACCAATTGCACGATAGCAATAAGTGTGTCAGATAAGTTATTTGGAAACTGTTGAAGTGCTCTGTCACCTGCATGCTTATTTACATCTTCACCAGCCATTGGCAGCGACCCGGCCTGTTATTGACAGGCAGGCGTTTATTTCTGATGAATGGTGGAAGGTTGGTAGGTTAATGATTTCTACTCTTTTATACCTACAATGTCCTGATTATGAGAAATTGTAATGTTGCTATGCATGTTGCCTATATGGATGTAATAGAAATACAGATATATTGGAGATTAACATTTTCAAAAAGATGATGTAAAGTTTACTTCAAATTTTATTTTCCCTGCAACCCCCTCCTTTGTCAGGGTCATGTGACCCCAGTGCCACCGCTGAAGCAGACACCAGGGGGAGGTGAATCTGTTGGGATTAGCCTCCACGGTCAACACACTGACCACACACGACACACACTCACCGATGGCCACAGTCTGCAAACACCAGGGCACCGCCAGGTAAGACATTTATTCAAAATTCTCATTAAATTCAGTTGGTATGAACATACGTGAGTTAGTAGTTAAACATGTCAAAGCAGAGCACATGTTGAGGGTTAATCTGGCCAACTAGCTGTCAAGGATGATCTCCTGATCCTCTGTGTTTAGGTCTGAGTTGAGTTGACACTCATCAAGGGTCAATGTCGCAAACCTTACTGTGATAACCAGCAAGTCTTTTTTTAAACGTAATTATCACCTACTTACTTCCACTAGGTTATGCAATCTTATTTTTGTCCAACTTCCAGACATTTTCCCAGTAATAGTGGTTGTTAAGTATTCTATTCATAGACCACGGCAGGCAAAAGCCCAGTCGACAGGATTACTGGTCTGTGTGCACAGTTGGAGTAAACTTCCCACTTGTTACCAGCTCAACACTAGCTGTGCCCTATTATTCACATTCTTACATGTAACAGCAGCATGTAACTTGTGCAAATGTTGTCTTTCATTCTGTGTTGCATAGACCCACAACATGATGCCTGGTTACATTTTCTCAGCATGTGCAATCACTGACTGCAATCCGGCCCATCAATGTATTTGTTGGTTTCTTGTTTGTGTATCCACTGTTTAGTTAGTAACCCACACACATCAGGACTCTTTATCCACTCACTATGGCGTCCCTGGAGGAAGAGCTGACTTGCTCTGTGTGCCGAGACACCTTCAGCAAAGCCCACCCTCTTCCCTGCGGTCACAGCTTCTGCCCCACCTGCATCCGAGAGGCCTGGAGCAGCCAGGGTGAGGGCAAAAGTCGCTTCACCTGCCCCCAGTGTCAGGAGGAGCATGGAGAAGTGCTGTGTGACTGCTGCCCTCCCGAGGAAGAGGGAAGAAAGCCACCGTTGGCTGTCAAGACCTGCCTGAGGTGTGAAGTGTCACTTTGTGCCCTACACCTCCAACCCCATTTGGAGAGACCGGCGTTTAGCACCCACCTGTTGGTGGATCCACTGGGGGACCTCTCCCAGCGCAAGTGCCCGACACACGCAGAGATATTGCGCTACTACTGTGCCGATGACAGGGAGTACGTGTGTGGTGACTGCCTGCTGGACGGAGGCCATGCTCAGCACAAAGTGAAGGCGCTGAGACAGGTGGAAGAGGATCTGAAGGTCAGCTGAAGACTATATGTTTGATTTTTGTCTGTGCACAAGTGTGCATGTACTCACATATATGTGATTCCCCAGGTCATTCTCCAGACGCTGCTCAGCAAAGCAGAGGAGAAGCTGAAAGATGGAGGGCAAATTCTCAAAGATCATGAGTGTATTGATTCAACCATGGCTGTGAGTATGGATAGATGTTTTGATTATGTCTCAATCACTGATCTGGCATCAACCACTAATCTCTCACGACTGATTTCAGGACTCTCTGATGGAGGATATCTTCCAGGTGGAGCGGCTGGGCTCAGATCTGCAGGTCCAGGTGATGAAGCTGGTGGGCGCTCTGAGGGAGATCACCAAGAGGGAGAGACAGCAGGTCATAGAGCGTGTGCATGAAGACTGCTCCAAGGTGAGAGGCGACATGAGCCAGGCGCTGAGCATCCAGTACTACCTGGCCTCGCTGATGGCAGAGACGGACCCCTTCCTGCTCATCTGGGTAAGACTTGGGGCTGAACAGACACACTGATGTACAAGCTGGATTTGTTGAGCGCTAGGTCATAGAAATTCATGCAACCCGATTGTATTATAGCAAAAGTAGGGTAGGCACTGTGAGTAATGATGATAAAGTGCTCTCAGTTATGGAAAAGAACCATTGATACAGTTTAGCTTCTGGCCTGCTAAGTAAAATATCTCAAACCAGCTCAGTCTTCTTTTAGCTAACCATTGTTAGCCATGCTAGTGGTAAGGTTCGAAGGATGGCAATGTGAGTCTGTCTGTCGGTCCATTACTTTGGTCCTAATCTCTATAAACAGATATCTGCATTTAGGTATCGTAAGCGTTCAGGTTTCAGTTTGTAGTCTGAGTAATATTGACCAGTCACGTTTGAGCTGGCTTTGTCTAAATAGACACATCTTGTTGGTATTTCCTATGTTGACCCATGTGGCATATCTCACCTCAACTGGCCCAAACTGCATGGAGGACAATTTTGACAAGTTCTTCATAATTGCTGTCAACGCTGATCGGAGGAATGTGGTAGCATTTGAATGACAATGGCAAACAACTCACCGTCATCAGATCCTGATTGAAAAGTTGCAAAATCGTGATTATTGCACGATGTGATGTTAATGATCCCAACTGAGCCCAAACCAGTGAAAAAAGAAGAGACAAAACATCACAGATGGTAATCGCTTATGAGAAATAACCAAAACGGTTCTAACTTTGGCAATAAATTTAGTTTTAAGACATTGATGGAGACAAAAGATGTTAAAAGTTGAAAAACATTATTTGTTTCAGGGCTTTTAAAGTTCAAAAAGAGGCAAATAGTTGTATAAACTCATATATAGAAAAAATATTATTAACTGTCGACAGATGTGGATAGTTATATGTTTGAGCAAAGCTTCATTGTTGTGTTTGTTTGCTTTCTTATCCAGCTGGGCAGATACACAGTCAGGGATATTTGCAATTTCTTCTGTAAAATTAATCCTTTTGTGTTTTTCTCGGCTGTCCTTGACTCTTCTTTCCTCAGGCCTTTCAATCAGATGACACAAAGTAAGTCCAGAACAAGACAGTGTCAGTGTGTTGATGTGTGTGAGTAGGTCGGCAGTCTTTAATCTGTATTTGCTTGTCAACAATATATATAGTAGATGGTGTCCCTCCTGCAGCATGTGTTGTGCCCTTGTATCCTAGATTACTAGCCGACCTGGACAACCCACTTTACGTCCCTGATGCCGTCAGTCTGGACAGGAAACACATCTTGGAGGATATAGAGAGCAAGTATCGAGAGTTCATCACCGGCACTCTCCGTTGCCTCAGTGAACTCAAGAGAGAGCTCTGTGAGTGGCAGATGGGTGACACACACTGCCCCATATATTTAAAGGGACAGTTCACCCCACAATCTAAAATACATATGACTTGACACTTAACTTTCTTAATAAAGGAATGGTTTGATATTTAAAATATGCTTGAGAAGATTGATACCACTCTCATATTTATTCATTTAATATTAAGCTACAGCTAGCAGCAGTTTAGCTTAGCTTAGCATTAATACTGCCTCTAACTGTCTCCTGGCTTTGCTTCATATTTTATTTCCCTCTCATACAGTAACCAGTCCCTTGACTGTGGACACTAACACAGCCCATCCTCTGTTGAGCATCTCTGATGACCTTCGCTCTGTGACGCGGGTTAAAAACCGCCTGCCCTACACTGCTCACCCCGAACGTTTCGACCACTGGCCGCAGGTCCTTGCCGCTCAGACCTTCACCTCTGGGACTCACTACTGGGAACTGGAGGCTGAGGGATTCTGGGATATTGGTGTCTGCTATAGAAGTATTGGACGGAAAGGGAAAGAGGGCAACGCCTTTGGAAACAACAAGGTATGCATACCACCTACAGCAGTTGGTTAAATTGACAGCACTTAACCATTTAAATGTGATTTAATTATTTTAATTATTATTTTAATTATTGATCATTTGGTCTATAAGATATCATAGAATAGCTGAAAAACAAATTCCAATTGCACTCTGGGAAATTGGAATTGGAAATTTTCAGCTATTCTATGATATCTTATAGAATTGTATTTTTTCTATAATAAAAGAAATTGTAATTTGCTTAAAAAAGAACCAGAAAAACCTAGATTATCAAATAACCAAAACATTACAGACTAATCCACTGTTTCAGCTCTAGTTTCAACCAAAAGGAAATGTCCCTTAAAACACTTTTGGTACATTTCCAGGTGTCATGGAGCTTGACACAGCAGCATGACAGGAAGCTGGCTGCCTGGCACAACCGCAGGAAGACCCGCCTGACGTACCAAATGACAGGCAACCGAGTTGCCGTTACAGTGGACTACAGCGCTGGCACCATCACCTTCTCCGAGGTGGGACCATCTAACAACCTGGCCCACCTCCACACTTTCTCCACCTCGTTCACTCAGCCAGTGTGCTTGGGCTTTGGACTCTACAAAGCTGAGCTCAACAGCCACATCACTATCGTCAAAGTCTGAGGCGGAGAAAAAGCAAAAGGGGGACGGAGAAAATAATGCAGATGGAAATTAGACAAATTTATGTCAAGACAAAGTGGTGTTGACTTATTTCTGGAACCAACCTGGGACTTTGAGCATCTCTAATGTTTCTCTCCCCTCAGATCTCAGCCTGAGCTCATCTTCTTCCTCAATAAAGAGACAAAAAACATTTTTCCTAGAACTGTGATCAGGTGATATTGACATGGAAATATCAGAGATATTTGAGAATGGAGCATTCAAAGAGTGAATATGAGTCCTAGCGGGACAGCAAATGAAGAGGCTCTTTTGAAAAAGGACAAAAATAGGTTTTGGTAACAAAATTGCAAGATTTATGTGCTTTTCATTCTACAGTGAAAACTGAAGATGACTGGTGAGATATTACAATTGTGTCAAGTAAGATTGTAAATGTTGTTAACTTTTGATTTCAGAAGTAATTATTTCAGATGTTTTTGAAACTGGACACAACTCATGCAATCCTGTCTGAAAGCTTAATTTTGTGAATAGCAAGTTACGTCTATGAAGATTAACCCATTAGGGGTATCTTCATCAGGCTGGTTAAGGTGCAAACACTAAAATAATAATAATTAACCCAGTCTGATGTCTTAAAAAAAGCTACAAAATAAGCTACCAAGCTACATGAAGCATTGGAGGTGTTGATGTTGAAGGTGCACATGAAGGTGCACAAGCAACAAGAAGGAGCCTTTAATCTCTTTTAACTCCAAATGAAGACACAAGAAGGAATCACTGATTTGATTTGATATTAAAAGAAAAGGAAAACAAACGTCACTCACTCGCTAACTTTGCTCTTTGAAGCAGCTCAACCCAATTATTCTCACATTTCTTTATTACACTGTAAAGGTGAGTGGGCGGATGTAACACAGAGGGTGAGAAAGAAGCAGAAGGAAAGGGGGGTGGCTGACAGAAAAAGACAAGGAAAGAGAGAAAGAGAGAAAGATCAGAGTGTACTCTGGCTTGGTTACGATCAGACTGACTTCCAATGCTGTGAAATAATGTGATAGGGGAGCAAGAGAACGGGGATTTTTGACCATATAACGGTACTGCCGGGAGAAAACAACTGTTTTCACCTGATATGGAATACAAGTTTTTTCAGAAGGAAACAGGTGATCAGCAATTTTTTATTCACTTAAAATACTAGAATTGTACTGCAAAAATAGTGATTTTAGAACGGTTGTTTTTAGGTGAATAATTGATCATTTTGCCATAATGTGAATTCTTATCCAACCAAAAAGCAGCTGTATTTGTGTATTTGTATAAGTTTCATTAGAGCTAAGAAGGAGATGTTTTCACACATGCTGTTGCTCATCTTGGTCAAAGATAAATGATTAAAAAATGTTTTAAACTTAATGGCATCACAAAAATGGTTCTTATCCTCTATTTAACGTTTCATTTCTATAAGTTAAACAACAAAAAATATAAATATGCAAAACAGTGACATGTTTTTATGTATAGCCACTATATGTGTGTCCATAAGTGTGAAACAAAAGCACAAGTGAAAGAAAGAGTGTGTGTGTTGTGTGAGGGAATTCGTGTTGAGCAGCGTCAGGGGGAGGGGGGGGGGGGAGATTACGTGTAAAAAACAGATGGTCACTCAGTGGAGTTGTTCCCCCACACCCGCTCTCTTTCGCACTCCCTTCTGGGTCCTACATCCTTTCCCTGTCACCTCTCCAGAATCTTACCTCATCTGTTTTTTTTGCCTCTCATCATCAGCATCTTTTATCACCCCGCCCTTCTCTCCATCTCCATCAGTTCAAGTCTGAACTCGGATCTCCGCTCACTCTGCTGCTTCTTGTCTTTGCTAACTCTTCCTTCCCAGCTACGTCTCTTCTGCCTTCTTGTCAGGTTTTGTTTTGCTGAAGAAATCAACTTGAAAATACCAAGAGATTTATTTTGTGATTGTCATTCTGGCCCCTGCTGACACAGCACGTAGGATATTCAAGACATTTGGGATTTGTGGGGGCAAACAAGAAAACTAGAAAGTCAGACGGAAAGGGAATGATTGACAGCTACGGCCAATGAAGAATTCTAAGTATTTTCTGAATATT
Source organism: Cottoperca gobio (assembly GCF_900634415.1). Lineage (NCBI taxonomy): Eukaryota > Metazoa > Chordata > Actinopteri > Perciformes > Bovichtidae > Cottoperca > Cottoperca gobio. The sequence continues at coordinate 18,580,911 of NC_041371.1, forward strand.
ATTTGTTTCTGAGACACATCTGCTGGTTCTATTGCTGCGTGGGTGCATATTAATGTTCTTCAGACAAATCTACATAAGAGGTTAAAGTTTGGAACATTTTCTCACACAATTTGTTTCACCGTAGCATGTTTGTTTTCATTTCAAGTTGTTCAAAGTGACACTTCATCAATCGTATTGGACTAAACATCCCAGGTTCAGTCATGCACAGCATGTCAGTCACCTTCGACCTCTCCATACTGTTGGCTGTGCTCCTGTTGTGGGGGCCTATGGAGTCCAGGGGCCAGAACGACACAGAGCCCATCATCCTTGAGGGGAAATGCTTGGTCGTGTGTGACTCCACTCCTTCATCCGAGCCCTCCGGTAACGCCCTGGGCATGTCTGTGCGTTCCGGCTCCGGCCGGGTGGCCTTCTCCGCCAGCCGCCAGACCAACCACGAGCCCACGGACATGAGCAACCGCACCATGATCATTTACTTTGATAACGTGAGTATGTGACTGCTTATGTGTCTTTGAGTAACAGTAAGCAGTTTATTTTGCAGGACAAATAATGCCCATTCTTAAACATGAGAGGACAAATTACCAGAGGCGTGGATTCGAGTCACATGACTTGGACTCGAGTCAGACACAAGTCACAAATTGGATGACTTTAGACACAATTTGATCAAATCTAAAAAGACCTGCAACTCCACTTCTACACATGACTATAACGAGCCCAAAATGTTTAATGTTTATTATTTAAAAAGCGTGCCACAAATAAATGTTCCTTCATTTCCTGAATCATCTAACCTTTACACTATTTGTTCCCAGCACGTCGACACTTAATTCCCCAGATCCACATTGAATCAATCTTTCAGCATCCAATCAAATTGCAGGAGGGAACCATAAAGAAAAGAAATATCCAAAAGTTATACCACAGATCAAGTGTGCAAAACGTGCATTATGACTTGTTTAGGACTCAAAACACAAAGTTTAGGACTTGGGACTTGAGTGCAAAGACTGTATACTTGTGACTTGCAAAACAATGACTTGGAATGACTTTAAAAATGTTTGCATATATAGTTGAGAGATTAAACAAATAGGATCTTTTTACAGTGCTATGATAAAATATAAAGATGATCTCCCCACACAGCTTCTGTAAACTGTGCTCCATGTACATACGATTACTGACAGTGAGGACAATGCTAATGAGGTAAACAGTGAACTTTAAGACTCACAGCGCAGATTTGCCTCATTTTCTTGTACATGTGGAGCTTTTTTTTTTTTTTTAATCTAAAAAGACGACTCAGTATTTTAGGAGGAGCCTGAGATCTAACTGCATGGACAAAAAGAATGACACAAGTGCCCTCCTCCTTTTCTCTCCCTCCCTTGCTGTTGCATCAGATTTTGGTGAATGTCGGCACTCATTTTGACCAAGAGAGCAGTGTCTTCCTGGCGCCAAGAAGAGGCGTGTACAGCTTCAACTTCCATGTTGTAAAGGCCTACAATAGACAAACTATTCAGGTACGAAACCTCAGCTATGACACTTTATTGCACTCATTGCAGTGCAGCGACATACTCTCCAATGCCTATATTTGCTCTATCTTAGGTCAGCTTGATGTTGAACGGCTGGCCAATGATTTCAGCTTTCGCAGGGGACCAGGACGTGACCAGAGAAGCCGCCACTAACGCCGGGCTGGTGATTATGGAGAAGGGGGACAAGGTCTACCTCAGACTGGAGAGAGGCAACCTGATGGGAGGCTGGAAGTACTCCACTTTCTCCGGCTTCCTGGTCTTCCCCCTGTGAGGGAGGAGGTTGAGGTGTTGGAAGAGTGACAGGAGCAGAATTGAATAGAGCAGTAGTGAGAATGAATTGGAGAAAAATTAAACGTGGTGGGAGAAAAGAAAGGCTTCAATCTGTAAGCATTTATACAGCGCATGGAAGGATGTGCTTATGCAAAAATGAGATGAAGATTGTGTAAATTAAAAATAATTATCATTTGAGAGCAAAAGAAGAGGAGAAGATTCAGTAAACAATGATATACCTGTGGATTTCATTTGCTCTGTTTCTGTGTATACATATTTGTTGAGATACCTTATTGTGACTAAATTATGAAGTAGCCATGTGGGCTCCTGTGCTGAGATTATATTTATTTAAGTGTTTGAAACATTGCTGTGCCCCACATGGCATCCTGTCAGCTAAAATACTTGCCCTTTAATCTGTCGTGTGGTATGTCTGATGCTCCTCTATGTATATGCCTGTTCGTTACCTGCAACATGTTTATTTACACAGATATTTCTATTGAGGAGAAAATATTGAAATAAAATCATATAATGTTGGCTCAGTATATCGCTTTTATGCAGTGCATTTTCAAATAATCCTTTCCACAAACATTTTGAGAGGGACAATATTTCATGAATCATTGCTGGATGAACACACAGCAATAATTGAGTTACTTTAATACGTTAAGAGCGTGTCAGGCAAAACAGTATTTCTCCCTCCTCTCATTGTGTGCCACGGCAGCTGTTTGTAAATATAGCTCTCACCAGCAGAGTTAGCGTTGGCGTGGATCAAGCAGACCCGCATGGGGCAGAGTGTAAGTGTGCAGAATAGCGGATACTCCTTGCAGGGCCGCAGACAGATGGAGGCCTTGGCGAGCAGGCAGGCTCTTCTCTACAGGGCTGCCATGGATAAAGTGTGGTGTGCTGTCACATGTAGTCGCTTATGCCTCCTTGGTTAATGACCGTATCTCTCTCTTTCTATGTTTGTTGGCCTCATAGCAGAATCACCTTGGTTTGACAATGAGTGCTTCTCATTATCTTTTTCCATTTTTTGAACTGATGAATACTACTAAAATACACCCACTTTATTAGGCACACTTATTTAACTGCTCAGTAACACAAATATCTCATCAGTCAATCACGTGGCAGCAACTCAGTACATTTAGGCATGAAGGTATGGTTAAGACGATCTGCTGAAGTTCAAACCAAGCATCAGAATGGGGAACAAAAGTAATGTAAGATACTTTGAACGTGGTTGTTGCTGCCATAATTGTTGGTTTGAGTATTTCACAAAAATGCTGATCTACTGGGATTGTCAAGTACAACCATTTCTAGGGTTTGTAGGGAATGGTCTGAAAAAGATAAAAATATCCAGTGAGCGGCAGATCTCTGGTTGAAAATGCCACAGCCTACCAGAACATTGTTGCTGACCATGTCCTTCCCTTTATGACCCCAGTACCCATCTTCTAATCTTGGCTACTTCCGGCAGGATAACGCATCGTGTCACAAAACTGAAATCATCTCAAACTCATTTCTAGAACATGACAATGAGTTCACAGTACTTAAATGGCCTCCACAGTCACCTAATCTCAATCCAATGAAGCACCTTTGGGTTGTGGTGGAACGGGAGATTCACATCATAAATGTGCAGACGACAAATCTGCAGCAACTGCGTGATGGTATCATGTCAATGTGGACCAAAATCTCTGAGGAATTTCTCCAGCATCTGTTTGAATTCATGCCATGAATGAGCATATCTAAAGGCAGAAGGGAGGTAATAGCAAGGTGTAATTTATAAGGTGGCTGGTGTACAATATCCTCATAAAGGCCTTTATCTGGGCTTTATTATCTGATTGTGTGGGGCCTGTCCTTAAGAGTGATACCTCTCTTTTTCTAGTTTTGAGACTTTATTATTTCATCTTATAGGCTTAATATACCCTAAATAAGGACAATAGACAACGCTCAAAAAGTAGAAGGTGCGAGCTGGAGGGGTTAATGTGGTCTGCCCAGGTACCCCCTGGCAGGATAATCTGGCCCTTTTTTGTAAACGGTTTAAACGGTTTATTATCATATTTCAGTCTGCGACACTAGAGGGCGCCAAAGCCCCAACCACACAGAAATGAATCACTAATGGAGGCACACAAATCATCACATTGGTACCAAGGAGAGAGCTGTTGTTAATACCTCTAAATGTAATAATAATGAACAAAAATCCGTCAATGTGCCCACAGGATCTGAATGTATTTTAATTTTATATAGCAATAAAGCAATATCACACGATGAGGATAATTCTTAAACTGAAGCCAATGTAATAAAACCCAGAACAAAAACTGACAGTGGCATTCACAAACAGGCCGGTGAGTTAAGCAGTCCATTAACCCTTTGAGATGATTAACACACCGTGTATTTTTCTCCAGTCAGCTCTAAAAGACCTGCGCGTTGTAATGTAAGCATCCATAGCAGTAAAACAGAAACGTTGAAGATCACTTAGTCAAATGATCCCAGCTAGGCCGCATTTATTGTTTTCTCAACCTAACCATGGCTCTCATCCCGCCCTGAAGCGGCCGTACAGATGACGGAAAGCCCCTACTGCCAATGAAATAGCCGTATGCTGCCGGCTCGGGAGAAAACGGACCAATCACCGTTTGATAGCATACGAGGGGCACGCATTCTACGCTTTCTCTGGCAAGAATGTTAGTTCCTGCTCTTCCCTGGCCGTTTCCTGTAATCGTACAGTGTTGTGAGACGGAGAAAGCCATGTGTGTCGATGCAAAGGTAAATTTAGCACCCCAAAATTATTACTGTGAGAGTTGGGGCAGTGGATATGATGGTTATTTCCATGTATTTTTGCCGAAAAATAGACTCAGACCAACCGAAACAGTATTGCGGCCTAACCCGTGTCTGAACGTTGACGGGCAATGGTTATTGTGGCACGTTGCTTTGGTTTGGTCCGGTTTGTTGATGAGATTGAAGGAGTCCGGTAGACTGAATGGTTGGTAGTAAATGACAGATAAGCCAGGAGACGGTACCAAACATACATTACATCATGTTAATAAGCCTGAATATGTTCTCGGTGCCACGCACGCTTTTGTAATAGGCACATCTTGGTCGCGGTACAAGCTAATGCTAGCCGACGGTTTAGTGAGCAGCTACGACCAGAGAGGAAAGCATCATACCTCTGTAGCGTCAGTACCCTCCTCGTCTGACTTCACTACCAACTATTTTCATTCACAGAATGTTCACTGGGAAGTATGGCGTTGTATATTACTATAAAACGGCTTACACTTGAAGTTGTAAACCTTTATTATGACATTGAAAGTGTTTTTTGGACAAGGTGGCCATGAGTTGGATGTTTTTCAAAAACAATATGTTTTTATAATCCTGCTGCAGTTATTGTTTACTGGGCGTTGTATGTCATTATAAAAGTCTTTACTTCATATTTGTTAAGTGAGTTAATGGTTTGTGTGTGATGAACTCCGCTAACTTGATCATTTCAGTCGCAGCTTCTTAAGATAAATGTGAGTGTTTTCATATCAAAGTTGTTTGTTATTTAAGAAATAATGCATTCTTTCTGTGCATTAGGAAACCTAAATGTTATTTGACATCAAACAAAGAACAAAATTAGAACTGAAAATAAAACCAGGACCAGAAGTTACAGGATTGCCTTTTGCCTTAAAGGGCCAATTTTTTTCAAAGTTTCTGTCTGCTTCTTGTTGTCTTTGTATACTTAAACGCATGTGTACTAAACATTGAATGAGGCCAACCAAATTTCCGTTGTTGTATACAGGTTTGAGCTATATAATCATCATCATAGCATTTTTTAAATAATGTGAAAATAATTTATTTGTGTGGCATTGACATCAGTGTTTCTCCTCTTTTACCAGCTGTTCACTTAAAAGTTGAGAAGAACTGGACTGCGACTATTTATCTTCCATCTCGGAGTCTTTTTAACACTGTGCCTGTCTCCCTGTGTGGAGTGGGCAACATGGCAGACCCCATCATGGACCTATTTGAGGACACACCGCTGTTTAACCTCGACGCCCTGCCGGATGATACCTTCTCTCAGGGCTCCTCAGACCCCGTGGAGGAGGCCCTTAAGTTGGCGCTGGGCCATGTGGACCCACCAACCGAGACTGAGCTCACGGTCAACGCAGGGCTTGGTGTTTCTGTAGCAGCTCCCGCCATCCCAGACCCTGCCCCCGTTTTTGTCCCCACACAGCAGCCAGTGCCAGTGGCGACTGCTCAGACTGTTTCCATAGCTGTAGCCCCAGTCCCTGCCCCGGTTGATACTATACCTCAGATCCAGGCCCATACCACCATACCCATTGTCACCACCGTGGCCACCAGTAGCAATGTCCTGCTGAGCTCACCTCTGACTGTTTCCAGCTCCCCACTCACCACCGCCACCACGCAGCAGCTCACACAGATAACTCATCAGCTCACTCCGCAGCAGTTAGCTGCCATCACACAGCAGGGCGGTGGTAAAATTGTCATTCTCAAAGGTCCCCAGGGTCATGCCCAGGTGCTGCAGACTATATCAGGAGCCACAGGGCAGACCAGTGGAAAGGTCATCCGTGTGTTGTCTGGCACTCCTATTAAACCGGGCATGTCCATACTGCAGGGGGGGACCGTCTTGAATCAGGCAAGCCCGGGACAAACTCAAGTCAAGGTGAGCGCTGCAGGGATGCAGAGGCTGCTGCAGGCTTCTAACGGGCCAATGAAACAGATGCTGCTGACCTCCATGCCCCAGCAGACACAAGGCCAGACAGTTCAGGTGCAAATCCCTACCCAAGCACACCTGACTCAAGGCCATACTCAAGTCCAAGTCCAGCCCCAGGCTACTCAGATCCATGTTCCAGGCCAGGTGCAGCTCCAGCCAGCCATGCAGGCACAATCACAGGTACGCACCACCTCTTCTTTTAAAGCAGGCAGACCACAAGGTGTCACCCTGACAGGTGCACCACAGCAGGTGACACTTGGGAGTGATTTTATGGTTTGCTACCAGGGTCGTTGCTGAGTTTCTCTGGTTGTATTTTTAGGTTAGTCTTTTTCCTCAGTGTCGTAATAAGTCTCATCCTGTGCATCTGATTCTAGGGTGGCGAAGCAAAGCGGATCACCCTGGTTCTCCAGCAGCCCTCACAGATGGGCTCTGCTGCAGTAGCGGGTCAAGCTCAGCAGCAGATCACACAAGTGCAGCAGCTTCAGACAGGGGGCCAGCAGCAGGTTTCAACTAGACTGGTGCTGGGGCAGCTCCCTGGAGGAAAACTGGTGCTTCAGGGAAGCCAACTAGCAGCCCTGACCCAGGCTCGAGCTGCAGGCCAAGCTGGAGGGCAGCCCAAAGTCCTCACAATTCAGCTGCAGGTGCAGCAGCAGCCCAACCAACAAGGAGGAGTTAAGGTGAGAATGAAGGGGTGTAGAATTTTGAAGTACTTGTTTGTTTAATCAGATAAGTGTTTTTCTACTGTAAATGTAATTTATTTTGTTCGTAACAAAATACCCTGAGCTCTGATGTTCTCTTTTGTGATATTGTCAAGTGCTGTCTTCATGCAAGCTGCTAGTTATTTTCTATTGTTGATGGGCGTGTTGATGACGAGGGTGTCTAAGGTCTTAAATGAAACTGATGATAATTGAAGCAAACATTATTCCCAATACACTCAATATTGACATGTCTCTACTTACAGTCAGCGTTTCAACCATGCCCCAGTAGTCAATTATTTCAAATGGTGTATTCTGAAATCTAACCCCCTGTGACATTTTGCTACCCGGCAAAATACCCACAGCTTCCACAACAACAAAGTGTTGTTTCTGCTTGTTTCAGATGGGCAAACTTAATATTGCATGTGCAAAGGAACAATAGCTACTTTTGTGTTTCCAGGGCAGATCAGTCCAAATGATGAATATTCCCACATTGGCTCTGCAAACTAATATCCATTAGCAGTTAATGTTAACGCTAGCTTCTTTCATTAGCCGTATAAGGACATTCATTGTTTTGAATGTATCGGTTCACTGTAACCTGTGAATATCTGATGCAAGTTTTTGGAGATAAAGAAACCTGTAGGAATTTTATTTTAGATTTTTATTTTTATTTATTTTACATGTCATGTTAAAATCAGCAATGTGGGTCTTTTATATCTAACGGTACAGTCAAATCGATTGTTGGCTCTTAAAAGTTTCATATCCTCAAGGTAATGTTCCACATAACTGTTAATCACAATGATATTTAAGGTAGAGCTGCACTTCTTACTTCTGTTTAGTTTATTGCTGTTTTGAACTCTCATGGCTGTATTTGCAACCACCTTAAGCAACATAGCAGTTATTTGGGAAATATGTTTGTTTTATCCAGTGTCTGATTAGAACTTCCAACATCAGTTTCATCTCTGTGAATTGAGAGTCCAGCATGTGTTCAGCCTAGCTTAGCTCAAAGTTTGGCGTTTAGTGTTCTTTAAAATCCTGCCAAATTCTCAGATCATATACTGTAACTGCTTTACTGGGTTACATCTAACATTACCTGGGGTCTTTAGGTTTTGTAATCTACTTCTTCTGTCATTTTCAAAGTGTTTTGTGACTTGACATCTCTCTTTGACTCTCACAGTACCAGCTGGTCTCAGGAACTGGCAATACTGGCGGCCCACAGGTGTTGCAGATCTCGCAGGGCCAAGGAGGACAGAGAGTTGCGGTGCCACTCAAAATGCTTCTGCAGCCACAGGTAGACCTCGACATGTGCATAGACACTACCTTATTTCGTATACATACCATTATATAGAGGGGGTTTCTGTGTTTCGTTTAAATGTTTTATTATATTTCATCAGTCAGTCTCATGAGATTAATTATATAATGTATTTTCCAAGAGAAACCTGAGGATAAGAAACGAGAACAAAAACAGTAAAACAGAAACTACACAATTACAAGGAAATAAAAACACTTACGAGAAACATGCTGTTTTCTGCACTCTCAATCATTCTCCTTCCCACAGACCAGCTCAGGATCCTCGCTTGGCAGCACAGTCTCTGTGGTGAAGGTCATCAACACGTCGGCAGCAGGCCCCTCCACTACAACCACCATTCCGTCCCAGGCCATCCGCATCACCAAGGCTCCTGGCGAGCCTGCCTCTGTGCGACGAGTCGAGATTCTGTGCAAGCAGGAGAAAGCAAACCGTATTGTGGCTGAAGCTATAGCACGGGCCAAAGCGCGCGGTGAGAAGAACCTTCCAAGAGTCCTGAACCAGGACGAGCTTCCAGCCACTCAGACCTCCCCAGAATTGGGGGGCACTGTGACCGTGGTGTCTACTGCTAAGAAAAAGAGTGGCGGAGGAGGAAGCAAGAAGAAAAGTCCTGTAGCTGGAGGAGCGATGCCCAAAACCACAGGAGGTTCAGACAAAAAGAGCAAAGTGAAGACCCCAGGAGCAACAACTGGAGTGTCTGGAGGCACAGTGATACCTGGGGCTGGAAACAAGAGCAAAAGCAAGACTAAGACAAAGTAAGTGAGGAGTAGGTGAGGGAGGGATTATAAAAAAATATATTTGTGTATGTTTGGAAATGTAGCTTTATTCGATATTCATTACGATCCGTTGCTTAATTTTGTCTTTGCCTGTTCTCTCTCTCTCTCCACCACCCGCAGCACTATTACTCTCGTGGGAGCCAAGAAAAGAAAGAGAAATGCGTCCTCGGACCACTCTGATGGGGAGTTGAGCCCTGCCTCACCTGCTGCGCTGGATGATGACCTGATTACGGTACAAGCGCATACATGGTACGCATAAATAAAAAGATTAGATAATAATCATATAAAGTTAAATAACCTCTGACAAACCTGTCTAATTGTGCATGGACTGCAGTATTTAACTGTTTTTTGTAGGAGACCTTTTCTTTGTGTATGCTCCAAAGGATTATATTGTCTCAAATGTCTGAACTTGTTTGTAGTAAAAACCTGTTTTATCTGGCACCAGTGTTATTTTGGAAGCTAATTTAGATGAAGTTTTACACTTTTAGAATGAAATGCTTACTAGCTTTACCGTACCTATCAACATCACTGAAGCATGCTCTGTTTTCTTTGTCTGAATTGAAGTGAGAGACAATGCGGCACACGGAGGTGGCACTTTTAATCATGTCTGTTGTGGTGTGTGTTGTGATGTCTGCCCATGTGGGTTTCTGTCTTCCTCTGGTTGACCATTAAAAACGCACTCAATTTACACTATTATCTTCTGGCCAGAAGAGGCGCTCCAATCGCGTAGTGAAGAGGAAGAAGTACACTGAGGACCTGGACATCAAGATAACGGATGATGAGGACGAGCAGGAAGATGTGGATGTTACTACGACCACGGCAGTTGTGCCCTCCATCAGTGGCGGGACAGCAGCGCAGCTTAAACAGGAGCTGGAGCTGGATGCTGACGGACAACCCAGCATGCAGTTCTTTGTGGTGAGTGTTAAAGTGATAGAAAGGATCGTCACAAAGAGATGGACCCTGGTTGAAATGGTTTTGTTGTGTATTTGAATTTTAAGAGGATTGAAGGTGTTAGGTCAACTTTAGTGTATTCATTTTTTATATATTTTTTTACAGGAAAACCCAAGTGAGGAAGATGCTGCTATTGTAGACAAAGTTCTGTCTTTGAGGTTAACCAAGAAGGAAGTATGTTAAGTTTTTTTTTTTTTTTTTTAATGTAATTCCAATACTTAATTAATTGAATCTAATTTTGAGAATCATAAAAAAACTAATCTGTTCTTGTTTTCAAGGTGTGCCAGGGCCAGTACACCAATGTTGAGGAATTCTTTGTAAAATACAAGAACTAGTAAGTTTCGATATCTCAATGAATAACTTTGGCAACTTGAAAATGTCAGTTTCTTCAGGAGAAATTATCCATGACATCCAAATGAGTAAAACATGACTCTTGTTCTCAGTTCGTACTTGCACTGTGAGTGGGCCAGTTTGAATCAGCTGGAGAAAGATAAGAGGATCCATCAGAAGATCAAGAGGTTCAAGATCAAGCACGCACAGATGAGGCACCTCTTCCAGGAGGTGAGAGGGGAGCAGATCCTGAACGCTCTTATTTTAAGATGTAGCTCTTTGAACTTTTTACACATCTCTACTCTCTCTAATCCTGTGGTTCTGTTCAGGAGGAGGAGGCTTTTAACCCAGACTACGTAGAGGTGGACAGGATCCTGGACGTCTCCCACAGTGTGGACAAGGACAATGGCGAGGTGAGAGCCTCGTCAAGAAATCACTTTCACTGCTGGACAAAAGAGCTCAGCTGTTTCTCGTCTATGAAGCTGAACTCTTGTACTGTTTTATTTTTTGGAAATATGACCCCTCTTTTATAAAGTAGCCTGTTTTGCGATTGTTAATAAATTCTTGCGGTCACTCTTTTCCCTCCAGCCTGTTATCTACTACTTGGTGAAGTGGTGCTCTCTGCCTTATGAAGATGCAACTTGGGAACTGAAGGAGGACGTGGACGAGGGCAAGGTCGAAGAATTCAGCAAAATCCTAAACAGACAACCTCGCCTGAAAAGAATGGTGAGCAGTCAGGTGGGAGATGGCAAGGAGCGTAAAAAAAAAGTCTTCTTCTCTTTTCATGCATTTTTTCCTTTTCTCTCCTCAGCCACGGCCATCTGCCAGTTCATGGAAAAAGTTGGAGGAGACAAGAGAGTACAAGAATTCCAACATACTCAGAGAATACCAGCTTGAAGGAGTCAACTGGCTGCTCTTCAACTGGTACAACAGGTATTTATCACACAGCAGGCACACGGTACACTCCATGGTCACCTGTAGCACAGTGCATTTTGAAGCCACATTCAAACTGGATTACTGCGTACGGTGCTGTAATTAAAGTAGAAGCAACTTTAGAATTTTTTGTAGAGCATAACATGAAGAAAGCATCGTCATCGATGATCTGGAAAAGGTTTGTGGAATGATGCTTGTTGATTGCTTCACTAATTACTCTCTGCGTCTTGTCTCTCAGGCAGAACTGTATCCTGGCAGATGAGATGGGTCTGGGGAAGACCATCCAGTCTATCGCGCTGCTGTCTGAAGAGTACGATGCTGGAGTCACAGGCCCGTTCCTGGTCATTGCTCCCCTCTCTACCATCACTAACTGGGAGAGGGAGTTCTGCACATGGACCGACATGAACGCCATCGTCTACCACGGCAGCCTGGCCAGCCGACAGATGATCCAGCAGTATGAGATGTACTTCAAGGATGACAAGGTGGAGATATTGATTCGGATGGTTGTTGATTCACATGTTAATGACGTTAAACACGGCCAATGAAAATTGCCATTCTGTCTGCAGGAGCACTTGATCCCAGGTGCTTACAAGTTTGACGCCCTCATCACAACATTTGAGATGGTGTTGTCTGACTGCCCAGAGCTGAGGGAGATCTCCTGGCGCTGTGTGATCATTGACGAGGCTCATCGCCTCAAGAATCGTAACTGCAAGCTGTTAGACAGCTTGAATATGTTGGATCTGGTGAGTGGAACAAAACCAAATGTGCAGAGAATAGCAGGATGCTGGTCATATAGTTAAATGTTGCACTTAAGAAGTACATACAGTTTGAATTACATTAAGACTGTAGCTTGTTCCCTGATGCACTCGCTTTGTAGTGAGAAACCAGAAACACTTACTTTGTGGCTTTTCAAGGATTTTAGGACTTAATTTGAACCTTTGCTCCTCTGTTAATGTTCTTTTTCCTCTCCTTTCTCATTTCCTGGTTCTTCCTCCGGTTCCTTCTGTATTGTCCATTTCTTTTTATATACCTCTATCTATCTTCTAATTGTGCTCTGTGGTTTCTCCCAGGAACACAAGGTGTTGTTGACCGGCACTCCTCTGCAGAACACTGTGGAGGAACTCTTCAGCCTGCTTCATTTCCTGGAGCCCACTCAGTTCTCTTCTGAGACTGAATTCCTCAGAGACTTTGGAGACCTTAAAACAGAGGAACAGGTGTGAAATATATGCTCACGTTGACAATTACACACTCATTTTCAAACACACTTGTGCATGACATTATCACTAAGAATGTCTTTTTTCCCGGGTCAACAGGTTCAGAAGCTGCAGGCCATCTTGAAACCCATGATGTTAAGAAGGCTCAAAGAAGATGTTGAGAAGAACTTGGCACCCAAACAGGAGACCATCATTGAGGTTAGTGTAAATAGTGCAAATTCAATGTAAACTCTGTAATGTTCGGAGATCTGAACCACACAAATGAGGCAACAATTTGATTATTGACTGCGTTTTCTCTCAGGTTGAGTTGACGGATGTCCAGAAGAAGTACTACCGGGCCATCCTGGAGAGGAACTTCACTTTCCTCAGTTTAGGTGCACACAGTAACAGCAATGTCCCCAACCTGCTCAACACTATGATGGAGCTGCGCAAGTGCTGCAACCACCCCTACCTCATCAATGGTATTGCATCACTACAACTCAATATTAGCTTTTTTGTACTGGGCATCTTGCATCATTATTCGGGCTCGAAAATATCTATTACCAATAATAACTAGTTTTGTGCCTTACTGTCAGTCTTTTAAATGGCAATTCCAAGTAGTATAACATTTCACTTGGCTGAAAAACACTAGAACTGTATTATATATTTATTTGGTAGCATATGTCAATGGCATAATAAAATTGTACCTCTCTTGTCCAGGCGCGGAGGAGAAGATTGTGGCGGAGTTGCGGGAGGTGTATGATCCCATGGCCTCCGACTTCCATTTGCAGGCCCTGATTCGGTCTGCCGGCAAACTGGTGCTACTGGACAAGCTGCTGCCGCGCCTCAAGGCTGGTGGCCACAAGGTGCTCATCTTCTCCCAGATGGTGCGCTGCTTAGACATTCTGGAGGACTACCTCATCAACAAGAGGTAAGAGGTCGCGGGTGTATTTTAATGCAACTGAAGATTTTTATAATGACCTATTAAATATTGTTCAGAGTATTATGATATATAATATGTGTTAATGTAAGGTATGTTTAAAAAAAATAATAATAATAATTACAGATACCTTTATGAGCGAATCGATGGCAGAGTCCGTGGGAACTTACGACAAGCTGCCATCGACCGCTTCAGCAAGCCTGACTCGGACCGCTTTGTCTTCCTGCTGTGTACCCGTGCTGGCGGCCTGGGTATTAACCTCACTGCTGCTGACACGTGTGTTATATTTGACTCTGACTGGAACCCTCAAAACGACCTGCAGGTACAAGATTGTGCTGTTCTGTCTGTTCAATGAGACTACAACAACAAACCATCTTTACATTTATTTCTGTGTTTACATGTATGTTTTTCACATTTTATGATCTAAAATCGGAGCCACTTGTCTTTTTTGCATTTTTGCATTTGATGCTCTTTTGACCCTTCCCTTATAATTCTATCAGGCTCAAGCACGTTGTCATCGTATTGGCCAGTCTAAGGCGGTCAAGGTCTACCGTCTGATCACTAGGAACTCTTATGAGAGGGAGATGCTGGATAAAGCAAGTCTGAAGCTTGGCCTGGACCGTGCCGTCCTGCAGAGCATGAGTGGAAACAAAGAAGGCACCGTCAACGGGGTAAGAAAATACCTACCGACCAATAACTCAATCTGCCAGCTCATGTTTGGTTTGGTCAGTTGTGTAACATCCAGTTTATTTAGAAAGATTAGTTTGAGTAATCCGCTCGTTTATATGGCTTTCTGCGCCACCTTTAGCAGGTCCAGCAGTTCTCCAAGAAGGAGATTGAGGACCTTCTGAGGAAGGGAGCCTACGCTGCCATCATGGATGAGAATGATGAAGGCAGTCGCTTCTGCGAGGAGGACATCGACCAGATCCTTCAGCGAAGAGCCACCACCATCACCATCGAGAACGAGGGCAAGGGCTCCACGTTCTCCAAGGCCAGCTTCGTGGCCTCTGAGAACCGCAATGACATTGCCCTCGACGACCCCGAATTCTGGCAGAAATGGGCCAAGAGAGCCGACATAGACATGGACACCATGAACAGAAAGGTACGTGCATGGTGTTTTTATTCAAGTCTTAAAATGCAGATTGCCACAACTTGTAAAATGCTGTCTGTCTTCCTAGTGTATTACGTCGTTGTATTCTTGTATATAGGCTTGTATAGTAAATGCTTATATATTGCTCAGAGTAACGTAATTGACTAAAAGTTACTTCTCCCCCCACAGAACACCCTCGTGATCGACACTCCCAGAGTCCGCAAGCAGACTCGCCAGTTCTCCAGTTTACGAGGTGAAGGTGGAGACCTGTCTGATCCAGACAGCGACGATGAGTATCCACCGGCCAATTCCAGACAGTCGCGGGCCTCCCGGCGCTCCGACCGCCACAGTGGAGGGGGCTACGGCCGCACCGACTGTTTCCGGGTGGAGAAACACCTGCTCGTCTATGGGTACGTACACTTTGCTGCTTAATTTCTTGATGTATACTCTTAACTCTTATCCCTTCTTCTCACTTTGTTGCCTGTGTTCTCCTTCTCCAGTTGGGGTCGCTGGAAGGACATCTTGTCCCACGCAAGATGTAAGCGGCGTCTGAGTGAACGCGACGTGGAGACCATCTGCCGTGTCATCCTGGTCTTTTGTCTGCTCCACTACCGTGGAGATGAGAACATCAAGAGTTTCATCTGGGAGCTCATCACACCGCCGGAGAACGGCCGCGAACCCCAAACGCTACTCAACCACTCTGGTAGGAGCTGCACACACACACAGTTAAAAATGGCATGTCAACTTTCTCAAACTGAAAATGTAGATAAATGAGTTTGTTTGGAGGAGGAAAAAACACATTCCTACTTGATCCAATACCATCATCCTGTATTCATGCTGCTGCTTTCTCTGCCTAGGCCTGTCTATCCCTGTTCCAAGAGGCAGGAAGGGTAAGAGGGTAAAGGCCCAGAGCACGTTTGATGTTCAGAAGGTGGAGTGGATCCGCAAGTACAACCCTGACACCCTGCTTCTGGACGACAGCTACCGCAAGCACCTCAAGCACCAGTGCAACAAGTCAGTGAAGCCCAATCGGCTGTGCTCTGCTGTGCGTGTACACAAGCTTTGTCATTCAAATCCAAACACTAAAACCTCTCCTCTCCTACCTCAGGGTGTTGCTGAGGGTGCGTATGCTCTACTACCTGAAACAGGAGGTGATTGGAGAACATGCAGACGCTGTCCTGAAAGGGGCTGACGGCAGGTATCTAAAACTGCTATTAAGCCAAATGGACACGGCTCAATTACTGAAGTTCACTGCGATACACTCAAACACAGTATGGCATGCATTTATTCATTTTATTTAACATTTTTCCAGGGATGTTGATATCTGGATGCCTGAGATGGAGCAGCAGGAGTTCCCTGCAGGATGGTGGGATACTGAGGCGGATCGCTCACTGCTTGCTGGTGTTTTCAAACATGGTAGGTTTTTTCTCTTTTACCCTTTTTCCACCAAAATGAATGCAATGCATGTTTCTTAAAGCAGAAAGCCCCGCTAAGAATAGGCGGTAGACTCTTTTTCCATTGCCAGTAGACTAGTATGTATGAGTACCTTTTTATGTCTTACTTATTATTCAGTTGGTGATTGTTGAACCGTGGAAAGACTTTTGATGAGTTTTATTTGGTTTGGTCGAGTTTTAATGAAGTGTGTTTTACGATGATCAGTGAGGTACAATGACTTGACTATCTCTGTTACCAGGTTATGAGATGTACACCACTATGCGTGCTGATCCCTGCCTCTGCTTCCTGGAGAGAGCTGGTCGGCCTGACGACAAGGCCATTGATGCCGAGCAGCACACTGGTGATGCAGAGTTGGGAGACGAGTGAGTGACGATGGCTAACTAGGCCAATAGAAACTTATTTGCTCATAGATTTATAACTTGAATTAAAATAGTCATCTACATAAAACATTGGAAATCTAGATTACACGCATCTCACCGTAATAATGTACTGCATTGTTTGTGTTGTGTAGTGCCGACTATGATAAATACTCAGAGGACCCGGAGTTCAAGCCTGCGTCAAGACACGCCAAAGATCTTTTCGATGAGGTTTGATCCGTCTCATAGAAGCCGTTCTGCCTGCACCAGTCGAAGTATATGTTAGAACTAAGTAATAGTGATAAACAATTGAATGAGTCTCTTTTCCATGTTGTCCTGCAGGCTGACTCCATGAACTGTGGACGATGAGATTTCAGTGGAAGACAAGTTGGGGCCAGTGATCACAGCAGAAAGCTTTTCCAACCACAGTGGTGCGTGTGACTGGCCCTCCAGCTCATCGCTGACAGCGCGGTTGCGGCGGCTGATTACAGCCTACCAACGCAGCTACAGGCAGGAGCAGCTGAAGATCGAAGCAGAGGCAAAGGGCGACCGCAGGCGCAGGCGCTGTGAACAGGCCAGCAAGCTGAAGGAGATTGCACGGCAGGAGCGCCAGCAGAGGTACGTTCAGGATGATGATTATGATTATTATTATTATTATTATTATAAGTCAGCGTATATTTAGGTTTTCCGTGGGCTAATTATTAAGTAAGTGGACAATTGGTGAAACTCGGCATGCTACTATGGTCTCAATGAAGACTAAAAACATAATCTTTACGTATGTGCCAATGTTTTTTTTGTTTTTCTTTTAAAGATTCAAATATTCAATATTTTCTTTCTCATCCTTCACTTAGCTCGCCTTTCTGTCTTTCCCCCAGGTGGACACGTAGAGAAGAATGCGACTTCTACCGCGTGGTATCGACTTTTGGTGTGGAAAAGATAAAAAAGGAGCCAGGTCTCCCTGACAGAGGAGATCCTGATTTTGACTGGAACCGCTTCCGTACCTTTGCTCGTCTGGATAAAAAAACGGACGAGAGCCTCAGTCGATACTTCCGCTCTTTTGTTGCCATGTGCCGGAGAGTTTGCCACCTGCGCACAGGCCGTGGTGAAGGTAACTACCGCTACACATGCTGTCAAAATAGGCTTGACTTGGCTCCTTGGGCACCAGTTATTAAAATGTTGGATACTTATTTTTTGTGGCTGCTCACAATGTTAACTCCAACACCTTATAATTACTGGGCTACCGTATTGAACATCCAGGCTTTTCTTCTTAATATGTTAATTTACAGTTTTCCTTTTTTGGCAGTTTGCTAAAATCACAGTCATGTTATAGTAAGTATCTCTTCTCTCATCTTACTCAGATTCAGTTGAGCACTCCCAGACTGTGGCCCCCATCACTGAGGAGCGTGCTTCCCGTACTCTTTACCGTATTAGCCTCCTGCGTCGCCTCCGTGAGCGAGTGCTGCCCCACCCATCGCTGGAGGAGCGTCTGCCTCTGGCTCCGACCAGCTCCGAGCTGCCCGCTTGGTGGAATATGCCAGAACACGATCGTCAGCTGATGCTAGGCTCCGCCCTGCACGGCGTCAGCCGCACGGAGCTCTCCATCTATTCAGACCCACAGTTCACCTTCAGTCAGGCTCGGGATGAGTTCACCCTGAACCAGCAGGCCGCTCCACCTCCACCTCAGGCATCGGCCATCATGCCCATCATGCCTCTCATGCCTCTCATGCCCCTCATGCCCCTCATGCCCCTCAGTCAGCCGAAGACTGAGGAGGATGTGCCTGGTGTGAAGGAGGAGGTAGCTGAAGAGGACGTCCGGTTGCTTGCAAGTGAAATCAGTGCTGACCTGCAGAGTACGCCCTTGAGTCACCATGATGGCAAGGCACGAGGGCAGGCCTGGAGCCTCAAGAGGAGCAGGGGGAGGGCCGGAAAAACAGGAGGAAGGAAGGGAGAGGGGGGGTCGGATTCAGATTCTGAGTCTGATTCAGGCTCATCGTCATCTGGGCGATCGGGCAGCAGCGATGAAAGTGGAGAGAGTGAGGAAGAGGTGGAGAGAGGTAAGTTTTTAAAAGACAAAATGTTGAATGCTTTAAGAATAAACACAACAAATTTAATTACGTTCCCTTTTTCTTCTTAGCTCGCATGAAGATGTGTGACGTGGATGAAGACAATAGTTTACTCTCCATGACTACATCTCAGGACGGCCTTCTTCCTCCCGATCCTCTCAGAGTGGATTGGCCCAAGGTAATTATTGTAGTTTATTAATGTATGTCTGAAATCTAAAAGCATTTCACTTAATAATAAAATAAAGCACCGCATGTTTATTTGTTTTCTTGTGATTGACTGATACACGGGACTCCTTCTTTGTCTCAGGACCGTGTGTTGATCAACCGTCTGGACAGTTTGTGTACGCTGACGCTGACCGGTCAGTGGCCCTCAGGGCGGCGCTACATGCCTGAGGCTCAGCTCGCCCCGAGCTCAGAGCTGGCGGGAGACGAGATGGCCTACACAAGGGTTATCCGTAAACCCGGAGGCACGCCTGGTGGCCCTGGGGAAGAAGGAGAAGATGGAGAGTTCACTGTGAAGCTCCTGAAGGTGAGAAAACAGGTGGAGAATGAAATAATGTTATTTAAGGCATATGCAGACAATTAAAAATACACACAGACATTCTGTTGCTTTTCTTTGCTAATAAAATAATTTCATAAATCATAAATCTAAGAAGTCTTTCAGACAGAGTTTGAAGTCCAAATCAGGTGCGACAAGGTGCAGCTGTCACGTGTGGTTTGTGGCTAAATTAGAGGTCTCTGTCTGTCACCCTGTCAGGAGGAGGGGTTGAAGCTGACCTTCTCTAAGCAGGCCATGATGCCCAACGGATCAGGGGGAGAGGGCAGTGGCCGCAAGAGGCGCAAGGACCAAGACGTAAGTGTATCAGATCTGCATGTGCTCCGCTATAGTCCAGGGAGAGTCGGATGCAAAAACAAAAACTGCTTTGGATTTAGTTTGATCCCTTTTTTTTGGCTGTCTCTCTTTTTAGTTATCAGACCCAGATGGACTCAATGATCCACTGGAGCGTACTCCTCGGCGCAGGGACCCCCCCACCTGGTTGAAGGAGAACCCAGATTATGAGGTGGAGGGAGACATGCTGGAGGTATATTTAGGGCAAACATGAATTTTAGGTGACGATTAGTTGTTCTGCATATAATTGCAATTAACTATTAGTCTGTTCATTTTATGCCACACAGCGGTGCTGTTGTGTTGGGCTTTGCAACGAGGCCTAAATCATATTCATTTTAATGGCTGCTCATCAAAATGATGCGATCGTTGGCAGTGGAGTGTCAATTGCTGAAACAATGTTTCACCCCTCGCTCTGCTGTACATAGATGAGATATTAATATGCAACATGGAAACACAAAGTCAGTGTTGACCGTTCCTGCTTCAGCTTCCAGACTGTGGTCGGGAGGCAGAGGGGCGCTCACTTCGGAATTACACTGTACATTTAAAACTTGTTTGATACCTTTTACTTTTTTGCTCATTTCTTTTCTGCTCCCATTGCAAACAGCTGTTTTTGTTCGGAGCGCAGCCACAGTCATTGTCTCTGTGCGCATAACTATTCCTCAGAAGACCCACTCACTTAACACCATGTTTCCATCCAAACATTATGTTAAGTATCTAATTAGAAAAGCTGGATGAAGCGACGACTCTCTCTTAACGCTCCCCAGAACCATCAAACACACTGCTGCACCTGTAAGAGCTCAGATGAGCTGAAACAAAATAACCTTTCAAACAGCAGTAAGAGCTAGACAGCCAAGTTTTGTTATTCCATGGTCTTCTCCTGACATCGGAACCTTGTAATCAGGCAGACACTTTATTTACCCAGCGGATGAAGAGACACTTTCTATTTGTTGACACATTTGTAACATTGGCTTTAATTCCCTTGATTGTGAAATCTAATTATGCAAAAATGATTGTGGTCAGAGGATTATGCAGTAATTACGAAAGGCCTGCATACATTCATGACACTAATGAGTTGTTCATCAAATGTCAATTCATTTGTCCTGCTCATTAAAAGGCCCTGGTCTCAGGCTGATAAGGAAACAAAATGTCTTAACTATGTTTCAGCTTTATTACATAATTTGTCATGTTTCCTCAGCTTCTTGTGAACAGGAGCAAGAGGAAGAGGAGGAGGAGGGCAGATAAAGCCCTGACAGGCAGTGAGAAGGTCAAAGTCATTAACATGAGGACAGGAAAAAAGGTGAGACATGCAGCGATTGGTATCATACGCCTGATTTGTTGGCTGTGTGTTTTCACTTGCTAACAGACAAACATCCAAATGTTTCTCCTCTGTAGGTTGGAGCTGCTTTCTGTCCGATGCTGCAAGACCTGAGGGAATATCTTGAGGGGAATCCTGATAATGCTGTCGCGTCCGACTGGTCTGAGACTGTTCGGAACTCTGTACGTACTCAAGAGGTTATTACAAGGCTCTGCTGTGCAGTGTTGCTTAGAAATGTGACTTTCTGAACATCTGGTTCAGGGGATGGGGAACCTTTTTCCTACCAAGGGCCATTTTTATTTATTTTTTACATCCTTCGAGGGCCATACTAATTATTGAACTCATAACCTCTGCAAATCTTTTTAAAGCCCATTCATTTCACTTTTCTTTCATGCTGTGCAAAAAAGCAACTTTTTTATCCATGTATCTTCTGTTTTATCAGAAATCAACAATCCTTTATTAGTCCCACAACGGGGACATTTGTCTTGTCACAGCAAAAGAACATATGAAGTAAAAAGGCAGTAAACAATAATTAAATAGAATAAAAAATAATATAAGTACCAAGTGGTTGATAGAAAATAAAGTGAATATTGTAAATGGCAGTGATATTGCACAGCAGTGGTGGAACAGTCTGTTCTTGGTGTGGTGGTCTACCTCTCTATCTTTCCATGTTTGTATGATACGCTCTGCAGAGAGCTGCTTGTTGGGCCAAACTCCGCCGAAGAGCGATAACTTTATCCAAACGCACTCGTCCTTTCAGCTCGGGGAGTTCGGCATGTTTCGTGCAGTAATGACGCTCAAGATTATTTCTCCTGGAAAGTGACATTCCGCATCCAGCTTTCTCTTGTTTACACTCGCCATGCTGCGTTCGCTGATGTCAACGACAATCTCGTTTAAAATTGACCACGTGACCATGTGATGACACGTTCCGCTCGTGTTGTGTTCAAGGACCCTGACCGTGGCCAGGAAAAACACTCGCCCGTTTTATACTATTGCTGTCTAGTTTTTTTTTTTGCTAGTGGATTTTGTTTTGTGTGCGTTTTACAAATTACCTCGAGGGCCGGATCAAATGGTCTCGCGGGCCGTATACAGCCCGGAGGTTTCCCACCCCTGATCTATTTAGTAGGAAATATGCTGAAAACTACTCTGAAAATGGATGTTACCTTAAGACATGCACTATGTTTGCATGCAGACTAGCAGCTATCATCATCATGACGTGTGTTTATGTCTGACTTTCAAAACACTTTAAGGGGAGTTGAAATTTAGGTTAAACTAAATGTACAGGAGTTTGCTGGGAGATCATTTTCTCAACTGATTGCATTTTGATACAGAAAAGGTTATTTATTTTCTCCTGATTAGGACAAAGGGAAACTGAAAACTCATCCCGTAGACTTTCCAGTGTAACTAACAATATGTATTCTTCTCACAGGGCTTCCTGCCCGAGACCCTCTTCCACCGACTGCTGACCGAGCACTCCGATATCCCGAAAAAAAGCCGACGCCGGCACCATCACCACCACCATCACCATCACCACACTCCGGAGCCCACCCCCGAAGATCCAAACTTGGACGGAGTTGAAGAGGAGACCCTGGTCTCAGACGGAGCCTACATGATGGACGAGGAGGACCTGGAGACCTCCCACCACTTCCTCACTAGTCCGGACTTTGACGTTAAAATGGAAGGCGGCGACAGCCTTTCCCAAGGTGACTATGACAGCTCGGATCAAGAGGCGCTATTGGACGATGTCATCATAGCACAGAAGGACTCCGACTCCTCATCAAGCTCAGAGGATTGACTGAACACATCTGACTTAGTCCCCTTCTCAACAATGAATCATGTTATTCCTCGTCATTTATTTTTACCATATTATGTATCAAATTTTGGATGAATGTGTTTTTTTTTTTGTTGTTACTTTTATTCATTTATTTTATAGATTTCTTTTCCAAGAAAGGAGCAGGTTTGCACCCCATCTGTTTTCTTTTTCATCATCACAATTGTGTTCCATCTTTTTCTCCTTGTTCCTCCTCTCTGACCTCTGACAAAATGGCGAAAAGCTGAGCTTTCTTTCTTCACGACTCGTCATTCTCCTCTTCCTCCAAACCTTTTTCTTTCCCATGACATTCCCAGCCATGACCAAAAGGGGACCCCTGTTGTACAGATGCCCTTTTTCTTATCAAATAACCTCAATGCTAGTCCTCTAAGCGCTACATGAAACTGGACATGTCTACTGAGCAGAAGCCTGGATCCAGATCCCACAATCCCCTGATCTCGCTTGGTCATATCTTCTGTGTCCAGACGAGTCCGTGAACTAAAAGGGGATCCAGTGCGTGGGTGTACTGTTATTGTTTTCACTCTATGGGAGGGGTGGGGGTTGAGAAGGAAAGTGGCGTATTAGTTACTGAAGCAGTGCTAGGAGGATGTGGGTGTATTGTACAATGTAGAGCTGGTCACTTGTGTACTATGGTGCCAAGATGACAGCAATGAGTAACTATTCTTGTTTTATGATCTGAGTGTATTTGTGAAATGAATAACAGCAATCTACAGTGAAAGCAGGTTTGTGTGTATTATTGTGACTTTCACCAAGCGGAAGCAATAATAATATATATGTGTCCTATTTACAGCAGATGATAATGAATAGGAGCTCAAATTATTAATATCATTGTTAACTACAAGTTAATAATACCAGTAATGTCCACATAAAAAATGTTTTGGAGACATGCAGTACTAGATAGGAACAGTGTTACATAAAATTGTTTACAAGTATGTTAGATTAGACGTTTTTATCTTTCTGAAACATTGTAGCTGAGATGTGTTCATGGGTTATTGGGCTATATTCAAAACTAAATAAGTATCTATTACTAAACTTGCTTTTCTAACGATGTATATATTTTATATAAAATATATATATTTTTATATATATATTTTATATAATATATATATATTATTAATAAATAATAATAAATTATTAATTTAAATCCAGTGAGAGAAGAGACTTCAGTCTGTCTCTAATAAACGTCACTATGAACAATAGTGGTAGCAAATCATCTGATGTCGAATCATGAGAAGAGATGAGTTTTGTTTTGAAACAACATTTTGAACTGAGCCATGTTGGTTTTTAAAAAGCTGACTTTTACTAGGAAACTATATATATATATATATATATAAATATATTTATTAATATAAATATATTTATTAATATATATAAATATATTTATTAATATATATAAATATATATATTTATATATATATATATATATTTATTTATATATATTTATTAATATATATTTATTAATATATATATTTATATATATTTATTAATATATATATTTATTAATTATTATTTATTTTTTATATAAAATGCATGCGATGAAAGTGTGAAAAGTAATGCTGGCATAGAATGTGTAGAATACCACTATATATGAACAAAAATGAGAAAGTGGGCTCAATAGTGAAACACTGGTGCTGGTTTTTGACGTTGGAGACAAGTTTTCCCCGGTATTCAAAGGATGGACCATGATTTGGGTTTGTATAAGGAGGCAGGAGGCCCTGCTGCCTGAGAGGTTTTAACTCAGGGATGCAAAGTCCAACAAAAAACTAAAATGTTGTAGCATTGATTAATTAAAAACCTTGAAGTGAAATGATGCAACTCACTGAGCTCTGCTGAAGAAGGGATATAATATTTTTAAATAAATATTACCACATATTCGCACTAAATGAAAGTCGGTAAGAGTTAAAGTGATTAAGTATGTATTTTAACTATAGCCTTAGTTTATTCTATCTCTCACTTAAAATGCCCGTTTGCAAGTGTGAGGACAGTATTTATTTTTTAAGTAGGCCTACACTAGCACATTTTCACAAACATGACGGTGAGAAAAAAAAAATAATAATAATCCTAGGAAAACAACTGATTAACAGTTTTTATGTACAGTTCAAAATATTTGTAAAATAAACAGTAAAAAGGGGCCTTTTTACACTTATGTACTCTAGGAGCTGTCTACAATAATCAATAGAGTTATGATAAATGCCATTTCCTCAAATGTTCTGTTTTAGGTAAATAATACTAGGAAACAACTGATTAACAATCGGAGCTCTCGGATCATGACTCACTCAATTAACACTTGACCTTTGACCTCTTTCTGCCATTATATGCTGTTGTATGGTTCTGTAGCCATATATTTCAAAATAAAATAATAAAAAGAACTACGGTGACCTAAATCAATATTACAGCATGGCTACCGTATACTAAAAATATTGAGACTCATCATTCAATATCTAGAAAACAAATTGTAATATATGGGAATAATATGGTCATTATAAACTTGAAATTTACAATGCATAGTCAGCCCACTGTATACAATTGATACCGATAAAAAATATATAATATATAATGTACTATTCAGTAGGCTGGTACAACAGTAGATAAAACTTAACAAACCTGTTCACATGGATTTACCTTATATATACAGTCGATGGCAGGGGTGTCAAACGGGATGACTTTGCAAAGTGTAAAATTAGTTGTTTTGATCATAAAGTAAAATACTGTTCTAGATACCCGTGACAAAATGTTTTGTGCCTTTGTAGATACACTGTGATCTGTAAGTTGTAATTCACATGTGTAAATGATCAGCTGAGGCATACTATTGTTGAAATTGCACCTCTTTTTCTTAAGAAATGTCAGGTTGTTCATAATGTTTTGTAAAAAGATCAAATAGAAACATTTTCAGAATGTACGTGTACTTTTTGCACTAAAACGAAGGGGAACATTCGGAGTTGTCGTTATTTATAGGTTATTATGCTCTGATTTTACTGGTCTGTCCCACTTGAGATCAAATTGTGCTGCATGTGGCCCCTGAACTAAAATGAGTTTGACACCCCTGGTCTATGGGAATTACACATGTTTTTCTCTATCATATGACCCCAGGGGAAGACTTCAAATGGAAATGGTAACAAGACTGACTTCTGACATTTCACTGGCTATTTTAATTGACCAAACAAAACGTTATGATTGTAAATAATAGTTTGATCTTTGTTGGCGAAAAAAGCTATATGTTTCTTAAACGTCTAGTTTCAGCAAGTCGCATAGCCGGCAGAAAGCAAATACTTTAGGTAAGTGTCGATACCATTATTTCCCACAGCCCGTGAATCCAACACTAGCTATTCGGACATGGTGGTAGCATCACACCAGTATATGAATGGGGTTGTGTTGGGCCCATAGACTGTATAAAATAGGTTGAGCCTCCTGTAAACTTTGCTCCCTGTGGAGCTAATACGTAGTATTTTGGAAACTGTGATTATTTGGCTGCTATAAGCCTTAAATTACTCCCTTGTCCCAGTTCTGCCTTGGGCTTTGAAGCTAAAGTAGCTTAGCATCATCTCTTCGACCGTAACGTTATGCTAACCGGCAGAGATTAGCTAGCTATCAGCTAACGTTAGCAGTTCTAGTGAATGTCGGGATAGTCGACCTCAATGGGTAGGAAACTAAGAAATCCCACTTTTCAACAAAGTATACAACGTGTGTGATAGTTTGTTTGGAGTAAATCATCTCAAAATGGACCTCAATTTTTACTCTGACCTGTCGGATGGTTGTGCTCAAAATGTTGATTCGGAGTTTTTGGACACCCAAGCATATGGCGGATACTCTGAGGAAAATAAGGTAACACAAAGTTAACCGGTATTTCTTTGAAATTGTCCGCTTTGACTAATATATATGTCGAAGTTGCACATTAGTTAGTTTCATGCTAACGGTTTGTTTCAGTTTCCAGAAGGCGGCGACAGTTATCTCACCATCAGTGGCGCGGGACACCCTTTTTTGTCTGCTGAGGTGAGTGAGTTAATTGAAGTAACATGTTAGTGAAGGGTAATACGTCTTCGTTGTATTTATCTTTACTCGTGTTTCAGCGCAGTAGGACTGACCCATTGCTCTGTCTCTTTTCCACATATAGCAGACATTCCATACTCCCAGTCTCGGGGACGAAGTTTTTGAGATTCCCCCCATCTCCCTGGATCCCGACCCGACTCTGAGCATCAGTGATGGAGTGTCCCACTATGAGTTGTCAGACAGCACCGGGGGGCCTTCAGGCCCCCGTAGCCTTGTTAGCAACCTGGTGGTGGCGGCCAATGACCCTTCCTTCGCTTCCACCTTTGTGAACTCTGGGTCTCAAGGCCTGGAGCAGCTGAACCTTGGGGCAATGGGCCAGGCTGGAGGGGGAGCCCTGCTCAGCTCTTCTGCTCTGGTGAGTGCTCTACATGTGGTCCCTCATACAGAATGCTTTTTAGTGTGTTAAAATGTTATTTGTTTGTGCATGTGTTTGCAACTTTTTGTGTTCTCATTCCCGTGCAGGAACTGGGGAGTTCCAGTGGTTCACATTTCAGCAGTTCCTCCCCCATGACCATTGACGTCCAACTTGGTGACATCAGTCACAGTCTTTTGGTAAGCAGCCAATTGAGCACTATTAACCCATCGGAGCTGGCACTGGGTCTCGGGGGTGATAGGATTGGGCATCATACAGAGACACCGGACCAGCCACTCTCAGCAACTCCATCACCAGCCAGCTCCCTGCAGGATGAGGACATGGACGACTTCAAGGTGAGGGGTTACACCTGTAGAGGCCTATGTTAATGTTTGCCTGCATGTATTCTTGTATACATTTTGGATTCCATACTATGTTTAGGATCTTACAGCTAATATGTCCTCTCCCCTCTCTTCCACTTTTCCTCTCCCCATTCAGAGGAGTGTGCTGGTAGACACCCCCATGTATCTCTCCTCTTCCCTCTCCCACATGTCCTCCCACCCAGCTCCTACATCTGTGTCTCCAGCGACGGCCAGGAGGGGCGGGGGTAAACCAGCCACAATGGCCTCAGTGGCCGGGGCGATGGGCGCTAAGAAATTAAGGAAGAAGAAAGACCCAAATGAACCACAGAAGCCCGTTTCAGCGTACGCCCTGTTCTTCAGAGACACCCAGGCAGCCATTAAGGGCCAAAACCCCAACGCCTCTTTTGGGGAGGTGTCAAAGATTGTGGCCTCCATGTGGGACAGCCTGGGTGAGGAACAGAAACAGGTACAAGAACACATTCTTATTTAGGTATATTAATGCCCTGTGTCCGTTTTGGGGTGAAAAATGGATTCACAACGGTGGTACTTGTCTCCACTAGGTGTATAAGAGAAAGACTGAAGCCGCCAAAAGGGAGTATTTGAAAGCACTGGCAGCTTATAAAGCCAACCAGCTCACACAGGTAAGATCATGTTGTCCTCTAAAGGAAAAACACTTGATTGCTGAATGAGATTTAAATTCTTATGGCTTTTCAAATTTGTTGTCTGTTTTCACCTCAGCCTGCCACTGAGGAGATGGAGACCGTCCCTTCACCTCCTCCACCAGTGGTTAGTCCGACACCTGCAGCTCTTCCCTTTGCTGGTCATCAGGCCGTCCGTCAGGCTACCAACAGCCTGGAAGAGAACACCATCACCAACATTTGTGCCTCCAACATCATCCTGGATGTCCCGGAGATGACCACACGTTCCCGCACTGGGGCAAACAAAGCCCCGGCTCCAGCTGCTGCGTCACCCCCGGCCCAGACCATCACCAAGATCATAATCCCAAAGCACATGCTGCAGGCGGGTGGCCAGGTGGTGACCATGTTGCCCGGAGGAGTCCGCACTTTGCAGCCCACACTGCTATTGTCGGGTGCCTCTCGTCAGCCACCGCCGCTGCAGCAGATGCAGAGCGCACCGCCCCCGCCGCGGCTCCAACAAATGGCACCTGCACCACCACCCTTACAGGCCAAGCCGCGAGAGGGATGCACCACGCAGGGTTTCCCTGTGACCATCACTGCGACACCTCCGCCTCCACTCCAGATAAAAATAGTTCCCGCGTCCTTGCAGGGCAAAGAGACCCTGCCGATTATCGTCCCTAATACAATGGCTGTGTCGTCTACTGCAACGGCGTCTGCCCAGTCTGCACCCGTCGTGTCGTTGCAGGTGGTGCATTCTGCAGACACGTCAGGCAGTACAGATGATGATGTAGTTACAGAAGTGCTGCATTCAGAAGAGGTAAATGTTCTTAATTCATTGCTATTGTTTGTTTTGTGTGAGGCTGGGATCTTGTTTATCCAAAAAATAACTCTTTGATTTGATTGTAGAAGATTTCACAATTTTGGATATTGCACTTCTTTGCAACTGGCTTCCAATTTCCAACAATCAATCAAACTTTATTTGTACTTTTCATACAGGTTAGTGCAGCATAGATGACTGACGAGTGAAACTAAGACAGAACTAGTGAAAATATAACAATTTGAGACCAATATTTAAAAGCTATAATACAGTAATAATATTAAAACTGCATGAAATACAAACTAAATCAATGAAATGGTATAATAGTATAATTATACAACTTAAATACAATAAAATGAGTTAATAAAACAATGTAAAATTAATAATTATCCTGTCGTAGCAACATATTCCTAATTTTCAGATGTGCTGCTATTATTCAGACTGAACTGGGTCAATGTTTTAAATCTTTGCCTTTCCTGTCTCACAGTCAGAAGATGATACATGTGATCCTACAGGTTTAATACGACAACAGAGCTGAAACATCTTGTTTGTTTCACACCATTGATTTGGAGAAGATACAAAAAAATGTTTTGTTGTCACTCAAGAAAAAAAAAACTTTATTTTATTTTATATCAAAGTGAAAATGAATCCAGAAATGGATCTAAACCAATTACCCATACAAAGCACAATTAAAATTATTATTGAAATATTCAACTGTTCCAACCAAATGTTTTTAGAAGTGATATAAGTTGAATGGAAGTCGAACACAGACTCATGTATCGGTCAGAAACAACACCATGAAGACAAAGCAGCAAATCTGAAAAGTTTATTAAAAAGTTCTGCCACCAACCGCAGCAGCGTGAATCTGCTCGTAGACGAGGGGCTCGTGGTCACTCGTTGGCGGGTGTAGGTCGGTAGAAAGGAAACCGCTCCTATATGAACCTGCTCACAACAAGCTCTGTGGATTATCTTAAGTAACCGGGTCATTGCTGTTGACTCTTTTACGGCGCTTTGAGCAACACAAGTCGAGTGCCGCCAAATCTTTTGCTTTCACTGTGTCACAGGGCTTTGTGGGGAAAATGACCCCGGTATTATATGATCACCCACTGTGGCGAGCCCAGATCCGTACATAAAATAGCCGGTATCCATATTAATGATGCTCTTCCAAATATATTACAAAATATTTTTTCCCCCTTTTTTTTTTTTCTTTTTTTTCTTTTTTTTTAGGAAGAGATGGAGGTGAATGGTTCCAGCGATGCGGCAACTTTGAGAAGCGTGTGTGTGAGGACGGGCTGTAGAAACGCGGCCGTAGAGAGCAACGACTGGGACAAAGAATACTGCAGCAACGAATGTGTGGCCAATCACTGCAGGTGTGTACAGGTTTGAAACACGCACTTGTTTGAATGTTGTTTTCAGCAGACATTAGAGAACCTTTCTGTCTTCTGTTTTTCAGAAACATATTCAAGGCGTGGTGCTCGATCAGGAATCAGACCATGGTGAAATAGAGAGCTACCGATCACATCAACAGAAAACTTGTTTTCCACAAGGAGCCAGTGTTACTAGTCAAAGGACGGATGCAGAGCTGGTGCTGCGCAGAAATGTCAGAAATGCTTTTCACTGTTTTGTCCAGTTGCTGTTCAGGACAATAAACAAGCAGTATTGCTACTAAATTAGGACAGTGATTCAATGTTAATATTTTTGGCATACAGACTATTCTCATGAAAGGTGAAGACAATAATGTAGTGTTGTGTTTCATTATGTATACAGCTTTCAGTCGGGCACCAAAGGACTTCAAGGCAGCTAAAGCAAAGATCAGCACAAAGAAGTATCAAAGGTGTTCAAGAGAACGGTTCAGTTTACACTGGCCTACTGTAACATGTTGAAGTCCATTTCTCAAAACGCTCTGACAAAGAACATTTCAACGTTTTTCAGCAGCTAGAGACGTGATTGTCCGGCTTACTGGTTTGAAATTCATGCTCTGAAATGTTTTGGGCTTTCGTGTCTCTAAGCAAGTGAAACAATTCCAATTCTGTCTTTACTACATACTCAGACTAAAGCTATGCCTTGCTTTGAGTGGGAATATAGTTTGTTCCACCGTGTATACCTTGTTTTGCTCAGAATAGTGGCATTCTAGGTTTATTATTGCCTTTTTTTTTATTTTGTAAAACATTCTGTTCAGATCGTTGTTACAAAATGCTCGACTTTCATGTTTTCTTAATAAATGAGCAGATTTGCTCAATCCCGTGCTTTCTGTTTTTGCTGCGTCTCTCAAAGCAAGGCTGCTCAGTTGAATGCACAGCCTGACTTGCTCTGGTGTGACCAGTAGCTTATAGTGGCTGGTGTTGGCAACTTTCAGCTAGATATTTCAGACTCCTCCATTTCTGTTACTGTGTATTTTTGGCATTTTCCATTATCCTGTACTTAGCTCTTGTGATCAAAATGGCCGGTGTTCAGCAAAGGTTACATCCAATCAAAAGATTGATTTCAGTTCCTTCATCTGTTTGATTAGAATAGAGAAGCTGGAACAATGAGAGGAATCATTTAATGGAGACTCAAGAAGCTGAATATCTTCTCCAATAAACATTTGACAAAGTCAGAGTTTGAGCCCCATCTGTAGACTGTTAGAGTTACATCTTACAAGTTCTGAGTACACAAGTTTATTGTTGAATAATGAGGTCGATGTAGTCTGGATATGTGTCTTTGTTATTTTAAATGATATGTGCTGTATGTAAGTACCCAGCTACAATCTCCTGGCATTTATTTTGAAACATAAAAGCATACATAGTCAGAATGTAACATACATGCTAACAGTTGGATTTCAAAACCATTTATTTAAACTAAGTCTGTAAATGTATATGTTGGTCTATTCAAACACTGGCTTCCTGTCTGTCAAAAGAATTGATTTCAAAATACTACTGCTGGTTTTTAAAGCACGGGATGGTTTAAATACATGTCTGATCTTCTGCATTATGAACCATCCAGAACTAAACATGAAGAAGCAGCGTCCATCTGGAACAACTCTCCCTTCTTTCAAATAAAGGCTGAATACTTTTCTGTTTGCCTTTTATTAAATCAAGTAATTATTCATTTCTTACACTGCACTCTAACCTTTATTCTTGATTTGGATGTTTTAAGTAAAGCACTTTGAGTTGCTGAAGCGTGCTTTATAATAACACTTGCATTACATCAACATTCACCACAAACTACAAGTTCTCTCTCACCAGCAGAGGCCGACATAACTCTGTCGCCAGCTCAGACAAGCGTTATTGATGAATGATCTCTGCCTCACTTCAAATGTTATTTTAATTTCACCTCTCCACTCTTCCTCACTATGTGCTGCTCATTTCTTGTCAAATAAATCACAAAATATGTGCCTTATGCAATTGCGTGATATTCTGCAGGTGCCTTTTTACTGAAGTGTGTTTGTCCTGTATTGTTGGTTATTTACATCTGACTCTCAAAGGAACAAATACTACGTTTTTAAAGCACATTTGTTTTTCATTGACAGCTGTGTCAGAGTATCTCCATATGCATTATACTGGAAGACTTTTTTAAAGTGTAATATCTGAAATAATTATTTTGCTTACAAGTTAAGCAGTGTGCTTGATTTAATACACTCAGGGGTTTTGCTGCTGCAGCCTGACTTCAGGTACGACCTGTAGCTCATAGTGGCTACAGAAACATTTGAGAATCTGGTCAGCGTAACAATAAGTGTGTTTAAATACACACTAGTATCCATGTTATGGTCGGTTATTGGAGTTTTCCCAAATTCCATGTAAACACTATAGGCCTATTCTGGTTTCTGGCCTTTATCCCAATTTTAATTAGCCTGTGTATGTAAGTATTCAGATAGAAACTGGGATACTGTGGCGATGTAAAAACTTCATCCAGGTTTCCGGTCCTTCTTTGCCATACCAGCAGGTCCTCAAATCAAGTCAGCCAGTCAGTCATGAAACAAAATGTGATGTTTAACAATGTAATGACGGTGTACATGCTGAAACAAAAGTGAAAGTCTAACAATAGTGATGCAAATTATCATTTTATTGTTGCTCTCTTCTTCCATTACTGAACATTAAGATGAATCTAATGTAAATAAAACCACAGAGGTAAATGCAGCAGAGTCCAGGCAGACAGAAACCAAACAGATCATCCTCAAATATTGAGGCAACTTAGTCGGTACAGAAACGATGCTTACGATCAGAAGCCTGGATAATATTAGAATCATGATGACAGAGATGTGAATAACCTTGTTAACATCGTATATGATCCAAACCAGGGTATTAATGTTCATGTACACACACTCGTCGTCTGCTTAGCTCTCTTTGATACAAACAATGAGTTTCTACACAGTCAGCATCACACTGCCAGTACAGGCCACAGGTTATAGCATCTCCATCAGGCTATTCAATGTGCGCCAACACAAACACTCCCATCGATTGCTTTTAACTAATATTTCCATTCCAATGTTTCAACAGATCGTCTCCTTGATCTTCTGTCTCTGGAGGTTTGTGGCTCTTTTTTGGATGATCAACCAAGAGTTCTTTGTAAAGAAAAAGAAAAGATTTTACAAGTTGGTTGAGTTCCTCAGGAGGTTTCCCTGTAAGTGGAGCATCAAATCAGACAT
The DNA here is from genome assembly GCF_900634415.1 of Cottoperca gobio. Classification (NCBI taxonomy): domain Eukaryota; kingdom Metazoa; phylum Chordata; class Actinopteri; order Perciformes; family Bovichtidae; genus Cottoperca; species Cottoperca gobio. The sequence goes on from NC_041371.1 coordinate 18,614,351, forward strand.
TAGCTGACTTCAACTTGTGTCCTTTTTTCTTTTGGCACAGCACCAAGATGGAGATGGAGGCGATTAAAGGAATAGTTTGAAATTTTAGGAAATATACACGTATATGCCCGTCTGGCCAAGAGTAAGATAAGAGGGACGATGACACTCTCATGTAATGTACGATCCTCTTTATGAAGCTACAGCCAGCCGCTGGTTAGCTTAGCTTAGCATAGCATAAAACTGAAAGCACAGGGAAACAGCTAGGCTGCAGTCGAATAGTCAAAGAAATGACGTCCCAGGTCTTTCCCTAACTAAAGGCAGGAAAGATGTGAAGGAGAATTCAAGGTCTTTGGAAAAGACAAGACAAAAAAGTCACATGTCTGCACTTACACTAGGCTATGGCAGATGTTTATAAGCAACTTTATTTAAAATGCATAGAAAATGAGTGGGCCTACAGTGACAAACTAAATGCTGTACTCCCGCTTCATTTCCCTCAGTGCAGTTCCGCCCTAGACCGGCAACCAGCAAAGACTCCAGGAAATTACTCTGCCTGAAAAAGTCCAACTCATAACAACCTGCAAAACCACTTGTTGATGTTACACTTTACGCTATCTGCGTCTGATATGAAGCTGCCATTTTTACCTGCAATGGTGGAATAAATGTGATGCACAAGGTTCTGCTGTTTGTCCAGCGCTTCTGTTAGCATCTGGTTCTCCACAGAGTAGTTGTAAGCTGGTGGGAAACAAAGACAGACATCAGCGAGTGCACGCTCACACATACACGACTAACACAACACTAGGGTTAGCATATTTCTTACCGTAATACAGAACAATGAACCACAGAAAAAGCAGCACCACTGTGACACTGTTGAGGGGCGAGACGGCCGGTTTCACTTTCTGTCGGGAGGAAAATACTTATTAGATCTGGAAAATGTGTTGAAAACAAACTGTACACCCTTAAAAATAGATAATGAGAATTTAGCAAACAGAGCATACTTTATGTTGGATGTCTTTTTGCAGTTTGTCTCTCGATTCTCCAATTTGCTCCTTGAGCATGTCGAAGCGTTGGTCCATGTACTCCTGTCACACACACACACACACACACACACACACACACACACACACACACACACACACACACACACACACACACACCTTATTAAGAATTATTGTTTCATTTTGATGGCATGTTAGACTCAAAGGTTTTTACTGAGGGAATTATGAAGATCTCTTTGTATCACTCCATAAATCAGAAAATACTGTCAACGGCCAAAAGAAAATCTATATTTGCCATGTTTTTATGAATAAGATGTTGTATAAATCAGGCTATGAATGAGATATGAACAAAGCCCCTCTGTAACACCCTTCAGCATGTAGATAGGAATAACACTGGAAGGTTTGGTGTATGTCTGACAGAAGTGGAGATTTCTGGTATGAGAAATCAGATCCTCCGGTAGGTCATTCCTTGTGAAAACTGAGGTAACCCGACCTTTTCTGGAACGACCTGCCGGAGGAGATCAGGGAAGCTAACACACTTCTTCTTTTAAGTCACTTTTAAAAACTCACTATTTCAGATTTGCTGTTGTTTTATTATGTTTTGTTAGCACTTTATAACTTGTTTTGAAAAGCGCTTTATAAATAAAAGTATTATCATTATTATTACATTATGACAATTATTTTCTGTATTACAAGTTTACAGAAATGTTTAATGTTTAAATATACAAATGAGGCATTAGCCAATGTAAAATAAACACCTCAATGTGTATTGTTTTATTTCCACTGGTCTGAAATAAGACATGCGATTGACGCAAAATAGCTCAAACTCTCACAAAGGATCACTGCCTGCAGTGTCACGCCTTAAGGAGAAAAAAAGCTACAGTATCTGACAGTACCTTATATATCATGTATAAGCTTTTCCAGCTTTTCATACAAGCTGCATGTTTCCAATGAGTGAAACATGTAAACCCTACGTCTTAAACTCTCAGATCCCCTCTAGAATTTAGAATACAGTTCTATAGGTTGCACAAAGTTTTTTTCTGCACAGCACACATTTGTAATGACACATGGGGTTTAGGAGGTAAAGAGGTGAATGAATGAGGTGGAATGGGGAGGTGAGAGTCAAGACTTTCAGACTCTCAGGCACCAGAAAATCCTGTTTCTCTGGAACACATGCAGCAACAGGAATTCTCTACCCCAGTGTGGTCACTCCCTCTCTGTTTACAAGACACTGTTGCTACCACATCCTTAGTAAATCCAGCCTAATGTTTCCTTAATAACAAAAGGATAACAAGATTGTGCCTGTGTAATATAATGAAACAGTTTGTCATTCCAAACTCACAGTCAGCTGTCTCCGCAGGACAGAGGAGGCCTCCGTGGCCAGATTGTGCTGCTTGCTCTCCAGGGCGCACACGTTGCAGATGTAGCGCATAGAAGCGTTGCAATAGTACCTCAGCACCTTGTCCTCGTGATGCGGGCATTTCCTCTCCAGCAGGTCCCCAAGAGGCCTTACCAAGGGGTGTCCCGTGAACACCGGCAGCTCCAGGTGGTCCTTGAGGTGATCTTTGCACAGCGACACTTCACACTTCAGACACGTTTTGATGGCCAGAGTTTTTTCTTCCAAGCAGCAGTCGCAGTACACGCTTTTTGTCTGCTCTTCCTGCTGACAAACATTAGATATTGACATGTGGGAAAAGGTGTTAGACATTTGCCCACTTTTATTCTCCACATCTTTTAAGTGTCTCGATTAAAGAGATTATAGGTGAAAAAAAAGTGATTATAGCCCATACCCTGCTCCTCTTGTTCACCCTGAAATGCTCTACGATGTTGGCCAGTGCGTAGCTCTTCTGCACCTCAATGATTGGTCCAAAAAATGTCCTACAGTCTGGGCAACGGAAGGGAAAGTCTGAGGTGTGATCCATCATGTTTTCCAGACAGACCATACAAATGCTGTGTCCACAGGGCAGCTGCCGGGGATCCTTAAAGGTGTCCTGGCACACGGGGCATATCAGCATCTGCTCAAGCTTTGTTTTCTCTGTATCTTCCATTCTTGATCCCTACTTCTTCAAAGAGTGCTGGTGAGCATGAAAAGAGCAGACAGGAAGGAGTTAACTGCAGAGTTTGTCCAGCACTCAGCTGCTTCCTTTGTAAACACTTCTGTTCTTTTGTTATGTACAACCCATGAGCCTTAGCACAAGATCATGGCAGTTAATCAGTACAATGATTCCTACCTTTAAAGTTAAAGCTGAGTAAAGCCCTCAGTATTGCTCGTCTGCTATCTTCCGTAAACACATTGCTAAAAGTGAAAGCCCTGGTGCTGAGTTTATAGTTGTACTTCCTGGTGGGGCGTGGCCTAAGAGGAGTCGGCTCGAGAGTAACTTGGCCCTGTAAACATGAGATATCAATTTTAAAGTTGAATACAGGATTACATAACCAAAATGTTATTATTAGATAGAACCAAAAGAAGACAATAATTGTTCAAATTGTTACTTTTTACTTTTCTTCATAACGATAGTGTAAGAATAAACACATATGTTTTATGGGTTGATTAGACCTCTTTTGAGGCTGACTTTGGTTGAAGCTAGTTTGAGAATTTGAAATGTGTTGAAGACACCGACCTCTGCATAGTCCTTTTCCCACAAAGGACATCTCGACTAATCATTAACATGAATAACAGCTCTGGGCAATAAGAGAGTCCCAAATCCAGTCCTGCTGTTTTAGCACGCGACTGTCACTCTCAACTAACACCACATGGCACAGTTATCATTAATGTTATTGGTTTCTCAGTCCAATCATAACTGAAAACACCTGTGTGGATGTACTGCAATGGCTGTGCAGGAGCGATACAACAATCTTAAACTGTGTAATAAAACGCAACCGATGTCTATATTACTATATTTTTATATGAGAATGTAAGAATTTGCCATACCATTTAAAAAGAAAGAGAAAAAGTTGCCAAGCTATATCAGAAGGTAAAGTTAGTCAAATTAAAATAAATTTTAGCTCACGGTACTTACATTGCATTTCCTTACAAATGTAATAGACTCTAACACGAACAACAAAGACGGGGTTGAGTTTTTAAGTTAACAAAAGTACATACATTGTTATCTCAGTCAAAATAAGTGATATTATTCTTTACCTGCATGTGTTGTTTTGCACAATGCTGAGTTTGTGGGTCTCCCGTTAATAGCCAATATGTTGCCGGAAAAAAACTCCCACAACGTATAAACTTACTTACCGTAATCTTTCAGTTTCTCTCTTGTCCAGCGATATTAAAACGTTCATCAAAACTACCAAATATAATGCTATATGCAACATAAAACCATGGTAACAGTGCAAATGAAACAAACAAAAGATGCTACTAGCTAATGTAGCAGGTCTTTTCATGGTGTAAATTCACCAAAATGTAAATATTTAGTAAAAAACGCGGCACAGGTATAGCTACGATTGTATTATATATTAATATATCCTGTATAAATCATCTTTTCCTGTAACCCACTGACTAAAAATAACACTACCAAAGCATGATGGTCACCTCGGTGGCAACTCAAAAATATATATTATGCTTCTTTGTACTCCAGCAAGTATTGTACTTTTTGCTCCACTTCATTTATTTGAAAGCCTGAGTTACTAGTTACTTTTAGATTATATAGTATAAATCAACTAACAAATGATCATATATTATTACAGATTAAGCTACCTGGCAGATTATAAATTAGTCAAAAATAGCCCCACCATTAACTGTTGCAACATGGGCCATTCTGCAGAATAAGTTATTTTGAAGTACATTTTGATGCTAATACTTTTGTACTTTACCTAAAGTAAGATTTGAAATACAGAACTTTTACTGTTAACAGTATTTCTACGCTGAGGTTAAGTAACGCTTAAGTAAGACCTGGATACTTCTCCCATCACTACATATTCAGTCATTGTCTTATTTTGAAAATAACAAACTAGCTCCTGTCTTTAGTTTAACAGTGCTTTATAACTGAACTGTTAACCTAAATATTAACAAATCCATTAGTTAAAACGTAGAAACCTCTTATAACGAGTGCTTTTAGAGAAACAAAATAAAAATTATTATTTATTTACTTTTATACACAAAAATCGAGCACCAGAAGTTAAAAAGATAAAAACAGACATGTATTAAGGAATATAAAAACTTTTAAAAACTCTATTTAAAAAAAGAACATGTGATAACATTTGTTTGGCCATATGTAGACATATCATAGTGTTATTGTAAAAACTAAAAACTAGAAGTCAGCATGGACAGTCTTTTACACCTAGGTCATGAAAGGAAAGAAGTCCACATACACTCAGTATCATTCCACAAATACAAAACCAAACACTTTTTGATAAGAGACATGAGTGTAAAGTAAAAAAAGAAAGAAAAACATAACATCAAAAGATTATAGACATCAAAAACAAACACCAGTGGATGAGCTTTATATACAACCATGACACAGAAAGGTGTGTGAGGATGTGTATTTCCTAACCAAACATTATACTGATGTGTTGCAATTCATTAACAATACACACCAATCTCCAAGGAGAAGCAGAGTACTTCAGCACATTGGCAGTATTCCTACTTAATATGGGAGGTGTAGGGAATTCTTTGAAGACTGATTGTGTTTCTCAGAAGCTAGAAAAAAAATATGTGCGATGGTCAACAGCGAGACAAATCATTTTCTGATCCCTTATGAATTGTGCCATGAATTACACGTTTGTCAATTTTGAAGATAATTTTGCAAGTCAAGTTGCAGGTCATTATGAAACTGTTGAAGTATAAAAAAAATACATAATTAGAAAGACTATACACCCAAAGGTCACATAAATGACACCCACGTTCTCTCCCACTGAAGCTACCATGACTGTGTGTTTCGTACAGGGGAACGAAATTCAGACATAATCAAAAAATGTTTTGTCTCGTTTGTTTACAATGCACATTTCCTTTCTAAATAAGGTACCACGTGGGACACTCTCTATGCAAAAAAGTGCCACGTAGCCACTGTTCCAGTCCCACTATTGGTCCACAAACACAGAGGCAAAAACATGGCACGGTACAAGAAACAAAAGAAAATTCTGTAAGAGAAACCATCAGTAGTAAAAGTTTTAAAAATGGCCCCATCACTCTGCACCCCTTCTTATTGGTACTCAAAAAAACTTTTTGTATTCAATCTGGATCATGGTATCCGTTTCTCACATAGCGTTAACTTCTTTTATCTGGACATTATATCTTATAAAAAGCGATAGTGTTTTCAGTCTGAGGTAGAAAGTGGTGCCACCACAACCAGCCGCTGACAGCTGCTTCTACAAGCCAGCAATCGTCCTGAATGAAGGTACAAAGAATCCACACGGGCTCAGTTTGTGTTTCTCCAGATTCTTAATGATCCTGAACGTCTTGCCACAGATGGCGCAGTCGAAAGGCTTCTCCCCAGTGTGAAACCTCAGGTGTGCTTTCAGATTCTCTCGCAGACGGAAACTTTTACCGCACTGCGTGCAGGTGTGCGGCTTCTGCCCCGTGTGGAACCTCAAGTGGCGCCGGAGACTCTTCCTCAGTGCAAACGACTTGGAGCACTTTGAGCATGCGTAGGGTTTTTCTCCACTGTGAAAGCGGTCGTGCCGCCGGAGAATCTTCCTCCGCTTGAACGTCTTTCCACAGATACCGCAAGGGTATCCGTCACGGGAGTGGGCGACCACCTTCTGAAGCCTCCAAACGCCGTTTTCGCAGGGGGTGAAGCAGCAGATACGGTGGCCGGTGTGAAGACCTTGGTGGCGGCGGAGGTCTTTGGGCAGAGCCCAACCAGTGTCGACGTTAGCAACATGACATTTGGCAACAGCATCCTGAAGCTTCCTCTCTGATGTTAGCACATCCACCAGTTGCACCGCACAGGCACGCTTCAGCTTTTGGTCTGGAGGGAACAGCTTCAGTTTCATGTGGAGGTTGTTCTTAGTCTCCTTTGGTGTGTGGATACGTTCCCAAACCCCAACCTGAGTAGGAGTCACCGCTCCATCAGAAGGGGACGGACTGTAGGCGGTGCCCTTGGCGGTGCTGACAGAGACTTGCTGAGGCTCTGTGTGGATAGGCTTCTCTGAACTGTCAGGTTTGGGAGCTGGAGACTCTGGCTTGAGGATCAACGGGCAGACAAACTTCACCGTCTCCCCAGAAATGATATTACGTGTATCTGGTTGGATCACGAGAGGCTTCTGTTTAGCCGGAGAGCTTTGTGTAGACCCGTTTCTTAATCTTTCTGTCCATGTTTCCGCAGAGACTGAAAAAGATTAAGATGCATTTTGAATTATTTTGTACATTCACAGCATCCTTTTTTTCCCGCCAAATTTTTTTCTAGAAAGCTTCTTGTCTAGCTGTAATCTGACAGAATACAATTACGCCCATCATCTATCTGTTGAAGTGATGGCTTTCAGACGTGACAGCACATTTAGGGAAAGAGATGACACAATGCTTGCGTGATATTTGGCACCCGGTGAGAAAGAACAGCAGTTCTGGTGGTGCCTTTAAGTGGGCCAATTTGTTTCGCTTGTGTATGTGCAATGACTAGATTTCCAAGTATTTGCTTTAATACTTCTCTAAATGTTAATCACCACATCCATACTTCCTTTTTCTAAAGTGCTTATCCTGTTCAGGGTCACTGTGGAGTGGAGGCTATCCCAGCATGCATTGCAACACTTGCTGATTTATGACGGGGGTATGTTGCGTCTTTTTTTCTTCAACAGCACAATGAACATTTGAGAAAAAAGCTTCACATAAACAATATTCAGATGGTTTGTATCAATATGTATCATCTCTACAGTTAAATATTTATTTGTATAATTTTTTTCTTTTAGCCTTGGATTTCAAAATGACTGTCCTGGTGCTTTTCCTTACCATGCAAAACAACTTCTGTGGGAGGATCACTATCAGTTGGAGACTCTGATTCAAACCCGCTCGACTCCACCATATCTACAGTCTCTACCACGTCCTGTTTGAAGAAGAACCAAAACAAACACAACACATTTGCATGTCTGCAGTTCACTGGATGTTATGGGAATAATGAAGATCAAACATGGAGCAACATTAAAAAAACAAATAGACATACTTCAGGCTGTTAAAAAAAAACATGCCAGGCTGTGATGACGTGTTAATGTACGAGTCACACCAACCCGTTCCTCCCCACAGCACAGGTTATTTACACACTTGTAAATTCTCACTGACCTGTTCCTTCAGAGGCGACTCAGGGTCTCCTGGGGACTCAGGGTCAACTTGGCCATTATCTTCAGGCAGGGGGATTTCTGATGGAATGAGACATCCCCCCACCTCCACCTCTCTGCTCTCCCTCAAACAATCTACATCTGAGAGCAGAGTAGGGCCTGTGGAGAAGAAGGGGGGAGGGGTTAAGACCCATACATTCCTTTAAACTTGGGGTTTGCGATGGGGAACACCCTGCAGGAGTTCAGTACAACAGTTACAAATGAACAAAGTGTGTGCAAAAACTAAATGTACATATGCATCTAGCAAAATGTCTGATTTTGCCATGCAGTTAAAGCAACTAGTGTGCACGCTCCACATGCATCCTATTCGTGGACGTAAACAGGAAGTCATAGCATTTAAAGCTCCAAAGATACGCACCAGGAAAATCGCGCGGCGGATAAATGTCCTCGTCCACTTGCACTCCGATGCTGCGTGTTGAGTCCCCAGTCGATAAAACGTCCAGTGTTTCATTCTGCTTTTGGTCCTCAGTGAGGCCCACATCTACCACATCTAGCGCCGAGGCTCGATATCTGCTCTCGAACAGTTTCGTTAACTCCACCGTGGCAGCTTTTACCAGCGCTCCGAGCACCGACTCCACCTGCGCCTGGAGGTCCACGACGCCGGCAGACATTTTGGCTTTCCCGACTGTGCAAACGTCAGCGTTTGTGTACAAAATTCTGAGTAAAATGGAAGTAAAAAAATTACCAGAGGTCTTTATTTACCAACCACAGCCACATGGCTTGCAGAACGAAGAAGAGGCGTGTCTCTTACAGGCGCATGCGCGGTCATTACTGAGCGGGATGGACAGTTAGAGATGTGAGGGGCGGAGCAAAAAGATAAGAAGAGCCGACATGGCGCTTTTATTTATATTTTATAGTTCTTAATACTGTAGGTTTCATGGTGTCTGTTTTTAGCCTTCACTTCCTGTCTCTATTTCTGTGTAAT
>NC_041371.1:18628518-18698518 GCF_900634415.1 Cottoperca gobio
ATTTCGCTTTCTCTGTCAATAAAGCACGCATTAAGGAGTTTTTATTAATTTTTTAATCGACTACATTTACTATCAACGCTATATTGGGCATCTATATAAAAGGTGGCAAATGTTCCACTAAATATTTTATAACAAAAATATTTTATTCACAAAATCTTTCACCAGTTTAGTTCGTAAAAATAAATACAATTTTCTGGTCATATTGACTGTTTGAGGACAAATATTATCTGAGGACTTTAGTGAGGCTGTCTGACTGTTGAATATTTTCCGCGTCCATCTTAGTGCTTTAAAGGGCAACATTGCTTACCTTAGACATGATAGTTGAATACCCACCAACCTATTCCCGACCAAAAGCCCCTGATTCAGCAGACTATTATAATATATTTTGTTCAGTATAGGTTTTAAACACATGGGAATAAGGATGTTGTTCTAAAGTGATGCATAATTACCAAAGAGCAATTTGTGTTCATCAATGGTAAAATGTCATAGAGGCCTTAGCTTCCTTATGGAGTGCCTCATGGCTCGATTTGTGGTCCATTGATTTTAAAAATAAAATTGTGTTATGTGTCTTATTTATGAAAGAAATGCTAAATCAACATTTTTATATCAACAATGGATCAGATGACCATTTGTAACGTGAAAGGAGTTGCTCATGGTGACTAGTCCACTGAGTGACTCACATAACTCCCACACCTCTCATCCCTATGGAAACTGTTGGAAGTTTGCATCTTTTAGTTATTGATTTGGTTATATGGCCCACCAACTATGCTCTCATCAACCTCATTTCAGCATCTGCGCACAGCTGTCCTCAGGAAAGAAGCTTTGAAAACCCCACTGTACGCTGCCTTCGCAGCACCAGATGACTGACAGACAAAGTTCATTATTAGCTCATTATAGAAATTTAGTAAGCATATTATTAAGTTTTAGATTCTTTTTTTTAACACTCATTCATATTCTACCCAGTCTTATTATGGTGTTTTAAGTGTGTCTGATCAAACTTAAGATATGAATCATTATTACTCACCTTAGAACTGAATGTGGCAAAGAACTTGATGTGAGGGTGGAACTCTTCAGCAGCATCGGCAAAAGCCTCAAAATCTGAAATGTTATAGGCATCCATCAGGTTGTTTCAGTAGATCGGCTCCTGCAGGAAATATCTAAGAATGTACTGTAGACTTGTTGCTCTCATTATTAATATAGCTGCTAGTGTGTTCATTTGAAAAATCACCTAAAAAATCAAATCAGTCTGCAGCTCAAAGCAACCTGAGCCTGGTCTCTGTTGCACTTGCTTGATATGCAATCATGAGCAATTATGTTGAAAAGCAACTGTAAAAAAACAAATTAAAAACAAGTTATCAGGCCAACACAGTACAGATTCTTACGTTCTGACTTGTGACTCTTAAAGTAGCCCACCAGTTTGATGTCCTCTTCAATATTTTCAAAGCCTTTCAGTTCCCTACTATTGTCAATAATTTCCACTGGGTCCTCAAGAACCTATGAAGGAAAAAGAGGAGGGGGGGGGGGACAGAGGAAAAAGAAGAGCCCTAAATCAGATTCTGTGTGAGATTTTGTTAAAATAAAGCAGGCTATTAACTGGGAGATTATATCCTCACGGACATCAAAGATGAACTCCACAAGAGTGTCTGCTGCTAATTCGCCATCATATTCTATGACTTCATCGTCAGTGAAGATGTAGATGCTGTCGGACTCATCGAGGCCTGCGGAGAAGAGAAGAAGCCCCGACCGGAGCAAAGTTCACATCAGACTAATCAGACTATTTGGCTTCATCATTTCCACAATATTTTGTACAACTATATTCCTTAAGAACAGGAAACATTAAAGTAAAGTAGGTCACACACCACTGAGAGCTATACATCATCTCCAGTAAGTTTAGTTCTGTTCTCATTTTGCATAATGACCCAAGTTTCAAGTGTCTGCAGCTGTGTTGATTTTGTTGCGTGTTTACCTAATTTCTTTGCGACGACTTTGTCGTGCTTTGCATCAATGAGGCCGACTCCGATATCCTCATCATCAAACTCATCCAGTACCTGGGCTGCAAGCTGTAAAACATATAACCGAGGACATGAATTATCTATTTAGTATAAGTTTATAAAACATGGCCATATCTCATGCACATTAATACCTTTTTGACAAAGTCGTCTTACTCAGTCATTTCATTACCATAAAAGCCTGCTTTTCGGAGCGCTGCTCATGCACTTTCTAAATCTGTATGAAACTTGAACCTCATGACTGACAGTTGGTTCCGCCAATGGCAGAGCAGAGTTCACAGCCGGACTGCATTGAGGAAGTTGTTTGAGGGTTGTCTCAGTGTGTTTTTGGAGGGTAAAAAGCATACACACACACACACACACACACACACACACACACACAAACACACGCACGCACACACACACACGCACACACACGCACACACACGCACACACACGTACACACACGCACACACACGTACACACACACATTGGTGCACGCTGGTGTCAGAGATCTTGAGCAGCTGCTTTTACTGGCATAAATAGTTTGACTAACCGGGTTGTCCTGCAGGTTGTTGTGCAGATAATTCTTGACATTTTTTTTCATTTGATTGAAGTTGCAGATGCGTGGGGCAGTTTAGTTAGTGAGTTTGTAGCTAAGCAGCAGGTAAATTCAAATATATGGTAATTATATATTTAAATTTATACATAATGTAAAAGTATATACACATAAAAGTATATACTTTATAAAAGCAAATTGAGTTTTTAAGTATTTTAGTTAATTTAGCTTTTTTGCTCTGCACTATATTTTGTTGCAGACCCCACCCTTTTGGCATTTAAGATTTTAAAGTGCAAGTGATTGAGGGGAGTAAGGCTTCATGCTATCCAAATAATTGAAGCATACATTTGTAGATACATTGTAATAAACAGGTGTGGAAAAGCACTGGTCTAATTATTTTCCATGTTCCTGTATAAACACTTACAGATGCAGATAAATATGTGTATTTGCATGGATACATTCAAGGTTATATCTTGGTTTCAATGTGTTATATAAATAAATTAGATTCCTCTCTAGTTATCCAATGACAGTCCGTATATGTAACGTATAATATCCGATGATGTTATATTTCTGCAGTTTTTTGTCATAGATCCAATGGAGAAAATGATTTCATAGCTTTCCATCTCCATGTCCTCCAAATATAAAACATGCAAGGTTGCCTCTGGACCTTGGTGTATCTGCAGTAATGTGATTGATATAATTTCTTCGGAGTAACTGAACCTCCCTAACTACATGTAAAGTTAAACCAACAACCTCAGTATTTGGGATGATGGGAGTTCAGAACTAGATCTGCATGTTTTCCAACACTACACAACGTGCAAAATGCACTGCAGCTGTACACAATTACATTTTGAAATACTGCCGTTGTGTACCTGTTCATCTGAGACATACATAAATATGAACACAGCAAATTATAAAATATTTCTCCCTCTATTGGACAATGCAGAGTCATCACATTTTGATATCCTAAGTGCCTAAGGAGGAAATATATACATCCATGTTCATATAGTAAGTAATTTAATACTGTGCATTTAGTCTGAAGAATGCAGGCCCTCTGATGTAACAGGAAACATGTCAAAATGATTAAGCATTAACACACAGACACTAGTCACAGTGTTAAGCCACCTTAACAATCAACATTTCATCACAAAGGAGAAAATACTTAATTAAGACCTGCATCGTCCCATCCTGTCATATTCCATTTAGTTTTCACAAACAGTTCGGCCTTAACCTCTGAAATCTTGAGCCTTTGCTGCTGTCTGTTACTAATAATAAATCTTCATGAAATGTAAATCATAATACTTTCATAAGGAGAAACACAAGCCTTCAGGGAGCTTGACCCACCACAAAACATCTCAGGACAAATATAGCGCCAGAAGCCACACCAGCCCAGGGACTATTTTGGCGAGGTGGCGGTGATGCTCAGTGCTCTGGGATCTGCTGACAAGTACAGTACTGCAAGTGTCAATCACAGCGCAGAGCTGAGCCGGCACTACTGGAGCCAGAACCTCCAGTGCTGGCCTCCAGCCCTGAGGCCGAGCCCCAACGCTCCCATACAGAGACACCAGAGGCTGTGGAGATGTGATATGCTAAGAGGAGCAGCTAGTATTAATGTTTACCTTTCTATAATTATCTACTTTTCCTCCCCATTTCATGTATTTGGTTGACATGGCTTGACAAGATAGATCCGTAATTTGTTGTTTGATGAATTTAGTTACTGTATCTTTCAGGTTGATTTGCGCTTTCATATGGTATTTGATCACAGCCACGGTAGAGAGTGTTGAGTGTCGATTACTCACCCCACTCACTAGATGCCCAAATCTGTTTTTGAATTTGATTGTAATTGCCAAGACTTTCTTTTTTCTATCTATGTCAATTGTAAAAGGAGCCGCCAGCAATGCTTGCAGCTCTCCAACAATGCATCAAGCATATAAGGTTGCAGGTTTTCCTGTACACTGTTTAGTGGCCATGCCAAATCCTATAAAATATGGTTGCCGGATGATCCAGTCTATGTATTTCATAAATCTGGCATCACCCCCTTTTACTTTCATATAGAACTGCAACTTCGACAGCAGCTATTAGTCTAGTATTTCTTTAAGCGATATCAAGTCTGTGTAAAATGCTGTTTGGGAACCAGTCAGGTCTATAATATTAGTGAACTTTTATCTCACCCTCTGTTTTTGGTCCAATTTAAACGTAGAATCAACTTCGTAAACATTTGACGAGGATACGAAATGCAAATATAGCTTTTCCTGGAGGATGCTGTGTATGAGCATGTGACATTTGATATTCTGGTTTTTTTAAGTAACCTGAGAACCTGAGCCAGGTCAGTTGGGGTTTTGGTGTTTGTGAGCTGATACTGGAAGCTGGCTGTATGATGATGCAATGTCTCCCTGTGAGGAATGTGAAGAAACTGCTGAGCATCCAGGCTGACAGGAGGCCTGAGGTATACTGACAGAGGTGCGTTGAGTATATCAACTCTCTCTCACACACACGCACACGCACACGCACACGCACACGCACACGCACACGCACACACACACACGCACACGCACGCACACACACACAAACATCATGAACACAAGCTCAGCCTTTGCCAGAATAAATGATATGTTGGGTCCTTTTTCCCCTGGGTGGACGACGCTGACGACATTTCAGAGACTTCACGTCTCAGCATTTCTGAATCCAGCAAAGCTATTTTCCACCTTGTAGCATCACTTTCCCCCTCTGTTCAATTTCACATCTAACACATTTGAAATCTTGCAAAAAAATATATGTCTTTGTTGCCAAATATTATTTCCTTGTAAACACACACCTTTACTGTGAATAAGAATCTGTTTTTCCACTTTTAATTTGTATCGTAAGCCAGCAGTCACACACTGTCACACACTTCACATCTGCATGGTTCAAATTTGGTGCAACCAAATCAAATTAAACTACATCAAAATACAAACTCTACTACCACCTACAACCAAACTCTTAGTAGCAACTTTGAGTTGAAGACAGTGTAATGTTTCTGTTTCTACTTTGCATTATGAAGCCAACATACAGCTTTCTCATCAGAAAGCTATCGTCCATATTCTACCCATAGTTCCCATCTCAACCCACCTCGAGTGTCAACTCTTCAATGTCAAACTGTCTCTGGGCGACGCGGCTGGATCCGGGATGGTCATGGTAGTACACCACCATGACATCGTACTTCTTCATCATAGACTTATAGTTCTTGGCGTTGAGGTCGTGGACGCGGTCCTTGCCATCATACTCTGGGAAGTCCAAGCTCTCCTTTCCCAGTGATAGCACCCCGAAGGACAGCAAGACTGTCACAAGCACCCAGGTCCACTTCATGGCTCCTCTCTAAGATAATGCAGATGTTTTACAGTTTCAGAAAGTAAAAGAGAAAGAAATAACTAAATACTTTGGTAAAAGTATGGAGAACCCCTTCCGATCCGCGTCACCCAGAAGAGAGCAAGACCAACTCTTGCATCCACCTTATTAAAAACCGCACATGGGCAACTCGCAGTGGAGCACAGGGTGCAAGAGGGGTTGGGCTTAGTTTGACATAGGTGCGACTGTATGTCTATGTGGGGTGTAATCGGGAGAAGATGACGTGGGGGCCACTGTGGTTGCTGGGGTGACAGCTTTGTGATGGTGTTGCAGACCTGTAAAAGTGGGTGGAGACAGGAGATGAGGACCAACCTGCTCGCTTTCTCTGAAGAATGGAAGATGGAGGTGGAGAGAGGTGGTGCAAAAGCAAGATATGAAGAGACAAAGAGGGACGAGTGTGGGTGTGTTGAGCCTGTCTGCTCCGCGCCAACTGAAGAAACCGTCATATGATGGATTTAGAGGTGTCTGCAAATATGAGGCACTCTTTTCCCATATTAAGTCTAGATGGAGGCTTGGATCTCAGCTAAAAATAATGAATGTAGGACAGAGAAGAACATATCAGGAGGGGGTGCTGGTGTCTAATTTGCTGCTGCTGGCATTGGCGCAGCGCTAGAATGTGGTGCTGGGTCACTCCGGGACATGGAGAGAGGAGAGGGTGGTGCACCTGCTGAGGTGTCACTTAGCCCTGACTCAAGAAGAAAGTGAAACATAGAGTTTTACAGGGGGCGCCATGTGGCAATATTTTGGATCTTTCTGACTCTGATCCATCTGTACATACAGTACACGTGTGTCCTGTCCAATGTGTACAGCATGTATGCGTGAGATGACGTGATATTAGTTTACAGATTGCAAAGTGAGGAGGTAAACTATTAATAAATATAAGCCACATGGTATCGTAATACTCCTTCAGACCACCAAAACACACACGTAGCCTGCACGACACACCCCTCTTTTCTGTGGCAGGAAAATTAAACTAAAGTGTGGCTCACTGTTTAACTGTAAACAAATAATAAAATGATTTGAGGTAGAGGCTAAAAGTGAAGGAGGGTTATAAGTTAGTTTCATTTCATGCAGCCACATTACAGCTTCCATGACTATTTTATGTCCTATCATGTGCAAATTATGCCCCAACACCTCTCCTACAGAGTCATTTTGTGTGTCTTTGTGGTTGTTTTGAACTTTTTCATAGTTGTTGTGAGTCTCTTTGCATCTTTTTGTAGTCATTTTGGGTCTCTTTGCCGTCTTTATTTTGTTTCTTTGTTGTCTCTTCCTGGTTGGTACGTGTCTCTTTGAGAGACATTTTGTAGGTGAAGGCATGATGGGAGAATTTATTAATAAATAAATACATATTTCAGTCAGTTCAAGCACATGTGACTCAACCAAATGAAGCAAGCTATAAAATATGTTGTATTCAGACACCATAGTTTACTATTCCATGCTTGTCAATGTGCTCAAACCACCTACAGCATGTAATATTTTGCTTTTATAGCAAAGAGCTTTCTCTCTACAAGCTTTCAAGCTGCCGCATCCCAATCAGTGATCACTGTCGCTGTTTTAACTTGGATGATGATTGACACCTGGCATCGCTGACTCAGGTGAAATGAAATACAATGCAACTGTTTTTTAGCGTGTCTCTGTTCAGGGATATGTTCCCCAGTTCAATATTCTATTAACAAACATGTTAGGAACGTGACGCAAATGCTTGAACTCAAATGCACGACTCAGGACAAGGTTTCAAAAATCAAAAGGGTCTTTACTGAAGAACACACACAGTATAACAACAAATCACTCTAAGAGGAAAACTGCATAAACTAAACTAAACTTGACTGAGAGATGCTACAACGGTTCTTGGCTGGAAAACACTGGCTCTCTTGATGACACAAGACACAAGAGAGCCAGCGTTTTCTAGCCAATAACCGTTGTAGCATTTTAGGAAAGTTAATGTTTCGTAACATCCCGTCATGTTTGTTAATTTATTTATGTCATGTTCTTTATCAGGTTTATGTTTATAGTCTATGTTTAGATTAGATTTATGTTTATGTTTAATCTCATTGTTCACTTGTTAAGTTACAGTCACTCATGTCTAGTCTCGTCATGCACTGTCTGTCGTTGCACTTCCTATTTTATTTTGTACTTACCTTTCCCTCTCATTTCAGAGCCCTTCCTGCCATTGTGGGTTTTCCCGCCTATGAGATTGTCAGCCCCTCCCTTGATTGTTCCTCGTCTCCCTTTGTCCTGGGCCAGTTCGTTCTGTTAGGAGCGTGACACAAATGCTTGAACTCAAATGCACGACTCTTAGTCAAGTTTAATTTATGTTTTGTGATTTTTTTGTTGTACTTTGTGTGTTCTTCAGTAAAGACCCTTTTGATTTTTGAAACTGTGCCCTGAGTCATGCATTTAACATTTGACTAAGGGAGACGAGGACTATATATATATGTACAAGAGGTAAAAAGTGTTTTGTGTTGAATCTTAAAAAAAAGTTAACATTTCACCCACAAACACAAAAGGTGCATGCCCCTTTCTAGCACAATACAAGGCTTAGGTAAACTTTTCAAAAGCATGTATATACAGCTGGGGAACATAAGACCCTTTGTCATGTTCCCATTAGGTGCCATATCATTCTGGGGAACATGTTCCATTAGGATTACATTCCTGTGATTATATGTTATGTTATAAACCACATACCTACATGACAACCCATGCCATCCACCTGGAAAATGTGTGACTGCTCTCATTCTCATCTTGTCAGTTCATCCAACATTAACATGAAGAAAGAGCTGACGCAGTGAACGGGAGGATAAACACACTCCTGTAAGACTAAGCATTGACTAAGTGAGTTGATTTACTAATCATAAAACACTTTTCTTCTGAAGACATTTTCACATTACAGTAAATAGGTGTAAATAATAAACTAAATAAACAGCTGCCTTCTGTTTGGCTGCTTCAGTTTCAGGGTCCTGGTATTGCGATGTCGGCTCACTGTCATAACTTACTGGGACACTTGAATAGAAAGTTATTCATGAGTATCGCTGGTGCTTTTCCTGTCAACATGTCTGCTGTGAAGAGGCCTCTGGTGTGGAGTTTGTATCTTTTGACTGACCTGTATGACTTCTAAAGTCCCTTCATAATATTATAATTGCCTTTCTGGTGCTCTGTGGCTCTTGCAGCATGCCCTGTTTTAGTCCAATATAATGTAACAAATGTGTTCCTAAAAAATTTAAATGGTTCTTTTGGGGTCATGTTTGTCCTATAAAATATCAGGAATGTATTTGCTATCATGAATCTACACAGGTGGAGACTGAGAGTATACAGCATGCGATGGTTTGTCCATAAGAGGGAGCTTTCATTTCTGTTCACTCATGTCTGCAGCAGTTACCTCTGCTGGTCAGTAGATGATGCTACTTAAATATAAAATCCTACTGCAGTTGCCCTGGTTCTCTGAGCAGTGTGTGATGTTACTATCGCCTTAGATTCTCGACATTTCAAGAAAGTTTTATAAACTATTGAAAATTCAATACTGGGGTTTGATACTTAACACTGCTCAGCTTTACAGACTAGCAAGTTTTTAATTGTTTCAATGTAAATGTGTCAGTGTTTGGGGGTACTTTATATATTATAACAACTATATATTTAGCACATGCACGCTGCAATGTTACAGTGAAGTGACCCATTTTGGACCCATGTTGCGCATTAGAAGGGTAATGATACAAAAATGATTTGTATTCAAAAAGTAAGAAAGGAAAAATGTAAATAAGAATTTGTGATGAACAAAAACAAGTTAATTAAGGAATTCCTGGAATTCTGAATGATTAAAGTACTTTATTTATTAAAGATATTTACAGTTAAAACTCACTCGGGTCTATTTGGACCCATGTTGTGTATCAAAGGGTTAACAGCTTTGACAATGTCCATAAACTTTAGTCAATGGTGGTCAAAGGGTGACCAGAGAGGGGCGGGGTGATTTGTTTGCCTCCCTGTGGGCGGTGCTAAAGAGCAACAACCTTTCATAACATGTTACAGGAACTCATTGTGTTCACTTCACGGATGAGTACAATTTAAATTGACCTACATGAGGTGCCGAAGGTTAAAACAAAATCCAGTATTAGTTTGTATAACGTTGCATTAAACGCAGTTCAAGGTAAGATTCTCAATATCAGCCTTTATTTGTTTTAATGACCGTAAGCTTATGTTAGCTAGCAGTCTGCAGTGTGCGGCTTTAGCCCAGGTCATTGTTGTAGTTACAAATTCAAGAGGAAGAAACAATGTTGCGTTCAAGTCACACTGAACTATACAGAGATAATATCTATTTAACAATCATCGTTAGCTTTAGTATTCAAGCTGCACAGAGTCCGTCAGACAGTCAGGAGAAGAGTGCAGGTCAAACTGCCAGTTAAAGATCACCTGATGAGGAATTGGCTCACTGACACCTTTATTTAACCTTATAGTTAAAGACTGGAGTCAAATCCTGTATACATTACCAACAGGGCTGAAACTAACACTCCTTATCATCGACGAATCTATTGATTTGGTTAATTGATGATATTTAGCTTGTGAGCTGTCATAGAATAGTGAAAGATGCCATAACAATTTCCTAGAGCTCAATGTGACACCTTTAAATGTCTTGTTCAGTCCAAAACCCCAAATATATTCTGTTTATAATGATATAAATCAGAGATTAGCAGCAAAAACACCACATTACAGAAGCTAGAACCAGAGTGTTTTGGTGTTTCAGCTTGTAAAGTGAATTAAAAGATGAATGAATAATGGAAATGGTTGCCAATTAATGTTGTTGATTGATTATTATACACTTAGAGCTCTAATTACAATAATAACCATGCATTTGTTTTAATCAATAAATGATAACCGCTTTCCTAAATTCCAAATATTGCTGTGAATGTTTGTCCAGATGGCTGCAGCTCTGGCCAACAGAGCGATAGGAGCCATTGTAGGATCAGCAGTTGCCGATGCAGCAGGTAATGATGATTAAAGTCTACGTTACTGTAGTGTTGTATTCTATCTTATATAGTCCGTACAGTGCCTTAAGTTAAGAATAGTTTCCTTGTCCTAACCCCTGTTTTATTGCTCTTAAGGTTTCTTTCTTTCACCAAATTCTTTTCTACTGAGGTTCCTTTTTTCTATCATCTGAGTCTTTTCCCCTTAAAGACATTACCAGTGGTTTTGCATGTTGTAGCATCTTTTCTATACTCAGCTAGCCATTAGATTTCAAGGAACTTCTGCTTCTGATCAAAATGAAATTGACCTGCCGACTCGTCCCCTACAGCGCAGCCCCTCCACTGGGTGTATGACCAGCAGAAGCTGCAGGAGATTCTGGCTCAGGAGCCAAACCCTGAGTTCTGCGCTGAGTCGGCCAACCCTTTCTACAGGAGGCAGACGGGCCAGCAGAGCTGCTATGGGGACCAGGCCTTTGTGCTGCTGGAGTCCTTGTCTGAATGTGAAGGTAGGCTTGTTTCTCCATCTTATTGACCCAATAGACTGCCTTACGGTCACCTCAAACTTTAATATCGATGAACACTTTTATTTTAAGAAATAAATAATTGCATTGCGTCACAGCACACATCCTTTCTTAGTGAAAAACAAACAATCAGTCAAACATCTTAAATATGGTAATCATAAATCCTAAGGTACCCTTGAATAATTATCATTGTGTGACTTAATGTTGTGAGTGTTACGTTTTCCCTCTTCTAAGTTGTGTAACTTTTATGGCCAGGTCTAAATGTTGACGATCTGAAGCAGCGTACACTGAAATTCTTTGGGCCTGGATCAGAGTACGACACGCCTGTCAACGATCCTTACAGAGAGAGAGGAGGTAGGAAAACGATCCAGTAGAAATGGAGAAGCATTTTATGTTGTTGCAGAAGAATGAATTCAACTCTTTCACCCGGTAAGATGGGAATACTGATGATGTTGTGTTTTGTCCTACCAGGGCCGAGGCCTCAGCTGCCCATCGAGGGTCCATGGAGACATGCGAGTTTGAAGAGCTTCCTGAAGAATGTGGATGCAGGCAAAGAGGAGACGGGTAAGTCTGCAGTAATGTCATTACAATAACTAAGACATAAATAAGAGAAATGGCTTTAACTAATGTGTCATTTTCCACAGGCTGTGAGAACGACTGTCAGATTGATGGAATAGCCAAACTGGCTCCTATAGTGGCTTTTTATGCAGGAAAGCCTGACATGCTGGAGAAGGTTGAGCAGGCCGTCCGTGTCACCCAGAACAATGATGCATGCGTGGCAGAGACTCTAGCTGCTGCGAGGTCCGTATGTTTCCATGTGCAGCATTTTCTCTTTCTGTTGCAGATGAGATTGCTTTTGATTTCTGAATCTGGGATCTGAAACTCGTAATAAATGACAAAAACATCAGGATTTTGTTTTTAAGCAAGGCACAGCAGGTGCAGAACATGTTAGCTGGTAATCAGCACTCGATCTGGTGACATATGGGGGGTTTTCTTACATCTCATCATTATTGGTGATGCAACAGTACTGTAAGTACTCCACAGCATTACTCACAACAAGGTTTTAATCCTCAAAATAAACAAAAAAGTTTGTATTTGTTTAATTATTTATTGAATTGCAAGGTGAATATAAAATGGTTACATGCATAGAATTTGAACTCTGAAGGAAGCTTCTAAATAACCGGTGTGGAGAAGCAGATAAAATGATTGAATTGATATAGTTATTATTAAAAGAGCTAAATAAATAAAAAGTGCAGATGGAGGCAAATATATATATATATATTTGCCTCTGTATGTATGTATGTGTATGTATGTATGTGTGTGTGTGTGTGTGTGTATATATATATATATATATATATATATATATATATATATATATATATATATATATATATATATATATATATATATATATATATATATATATATATATATATATATATATATATATATATATATATATATATATATATATATATATATATATAAAATGAATTGTACATTGACTTATGTCGCAGGTTCCTGGAGCATTTCATCCTGAATGGTTCTGATCCAAAAGCTTTGGACTCTGTGCTCAGTCAGCTCAGTGACCCGAACAGAAAGCAGCCCCAGGACCTGGACAAAGCCGTCATCGGTATGTGAGGCCTGCAGCATTGTTGCTTCACTACACCAAACTCATGGGACTGAGTCACGGGATTAAAGGGTTTACGCTTCCTCATATTTTGGGAGTTTTAACATCCTGAACTATGTTATGAATAATTAGATTAGACTTTAACATAGTCTGTTACTACATTTATATACATAAAGATAAGGTAACATGCAAAAATGTTTGTTTTATGTATCGTAACATTTTTACTAAATGTTTGTATTTGAGTTTACCTTCTTTTCTGATTCCAGGGCACCTCCATCAGGTGAAGGAGAACCTATCAAAGACTCCTCAGGAGCTAATCCCCACTGTGTTTCCAAACGCATGAGGTATTCACACAAAGCTCATTTTTAACATCTTTCATCAGTAGGTCGTACTTTAATAAGCAAAGATCAGTAATTGAGTACTTCAGTCATTTACTGTACTACACATATGTTGAGACGGTTATAATGCCTTCATGTCATTCACATCTGGTGATGATGTTCTTTCAGGTTTGCCCGGTGCGTTCCAAGCAGCGCTGCATGGAGTCCTGACAGCCAAGCACTACGAGCAGGCTGTCAGAGACACCATGAGCTGTGGGGGATGCACCTGTAGCCGAGGGTCCTTCATTGGGGCGTGTCTTGGGGCTCAGGTATGATTGTGCAAATCTCACATTTGTTAGATTGTATATATTACAGGTTTTAACCTTTTTTAATATTATGCCAGTATTGTAAGTCTGATCTATAAAATGTGCTATTTTAATTCTCACAGATTGGATTTGAGGGAATTCCCGCTTCCTGGACATCTAAAACCCTGCTTTATGACTCAGTGTTGGAACATGCCAAGAAGATCTCCAATCAACACCAATAGTTCCTCTTTTTCTGGAAGTGTAATGTGCTTTGCAATCTGAGGTGGCTGAGGACAAAATGAATAACTGTTGAGCTTTCACAGAACAGTGAATGAAGGTTCTTGTCTAAACAGTTGTACGGCAGGAACCAGATGTTTTGTCTCTGGAGAAGTTAAACATGTTTGTTCAGATGTTCGGTTACTGAGTTTTTCTGCAATAAAGTCATTCTGTAAAAAAATGTATGGAGAATCTTTTGTGCAAACAGTGACGGTAAAGCTCATCATTATGAAGATAATAAACTAAT
This sequence comes from Cottoperca gobio, assembly GCF_900634415.1. Taxonomy (NCBI): domain Eukaryota; kingdom Metazoa; phylum Chordata; class Actinopteri; order Perciformes; family Bovichtidae; genus Cottoperca; species Cottoperca gobio. Next base: position 18,642,698 of record NC_041371.1, read on the forward strand.
AATGAATCCCTAACATTGTATATTAACTCCTTGTTTGTCGTAAATAGATGAATTTAAGTAAAACCCAGGTTACGTTACTGCTGCAGAGAGGCCACCAGTATTATAATAGAAGACAACTTAAATGTTTTTACTTTTTAAAATGGGGTTCTTAAATATATTTCCATTAGTTATCAACTTGTGTAGGCTGACTAATTTATAATCTGTTGTAGCGGCCAAAAACTAGTCCAGACAACTTCAAAAACTTTGCCCATCGTCAGATTATTTTCTGGTATAAATGTACTTGAAATAATTGAATACAAAATATATTTATTATAGTTGTGATTTTTGGGGGGTTAGTCAAGAAAAGCATCTCCTAATTATTTTGTCAGCACGTTAACTTAAGGGTTATCTATTTACAAAATGATTGACATAGACACAAAGTACTACTGTGTGAACCTTTTAATGTTTTGTTTTATTTTGTGCACAATGCAATATGTAAAATAATCTAACTGGTATAAATCATTTTAATACTGTTTTCTTTATGTTTTAGTTGATAATAGGATTGCCGTTTAAAACCCCTGGCAATTTAAATAGTTTACTATTGCTCATGTTATCCCATGCTCCAACCTAACACTTGGTTAGACTATTTCTAGGCCAACAAAAAATAAATCAAGTATTTTTTTCACAACAATTTCATTCCAGGCAGTACGAGAGAAGCTTTGACATCATGTTGGAACATTTAATGTATAGAGAATACATTAAACAGTTAACATGTAATTTGGAAATTAAATGTAAAGACTTTATGATCGTGTGGGGCTTGGGATGGTACTTGGACTCAACCTCAAATATATTTCTGTTAATAAAAAAGAACAAATTAAAATATAATCATTTTATATATTCACAACTCTGTTATTCCCATGAAAGAAAAAAAGGTAAACAAATACACGAGACGCTACGCGCGAACACCCGTTTCACTACAATCACGAAAACAGATAGTCCCTCCGCCGCCACCGTAGCTGTGTCTGACGACACAGTTGGTTAGCAGGCAGCTCTCGGGAGACAAACATGGCCGGTAGAGGAGGAAAACAGAGTCGTTCGGGCCCTGGCCTTTCGAGTAGGAAAGATGCAAATGAGCAGGAAGAAGGGGAGCAGCCACTGCAGGCTGTTTTAGTCGCTGACAGCTTCAACCGGAGGTTTTTCCCAGTGACCAAAGACCAGCCAAGGGTAGGCAGCGAGCTAAGCTAACGTGAGCGCTAATAGTAGCTAACTAATGCCCATGCTGTAAACAGTGACATGGCTGCTCCGACACTAATGAAATACACTATTTTAACTGAGCTAAACACGTAACTTTTAAACCCTTATTTCAGCAGTTGTGTTGTTTTTGTTAAATAGTGCTTGAGGACTTTCCATCATGACGCTGTTTTACAGTTACTCCCTGTCACCTGTCCATGACACCTGTCACATTTTCACTGATGACAGGCTTTGCTGCCGCTGGGTAATGTTGCCATGATCGACTACACCCTGGAGTTCCTCACTTCCACTGGGGTGCAGGAAACATTTGTCTTCTGCTGCTGGATGGCCAGTGAAATCAAGGAACACTTGCTGTAAGTCTCATTAATGTGATTATCTTTGCAAACTGCACTCAAATGAAATTTTGACCTGTCACTGTGTCTGACAGGAAGTCAAAGTGGTGTCGACCCACCTCTCCAAACACAGTCCACATCATCACCTCAGAGTTTTACCGCTCCCTCGGGGATGTGCTCAGGGATGTTGATGCAAAGTCCCTTGTGCGCTCGGACTTCGTGTTGGTCTACGGAGATGTGGTATCGAATATTGACCTCAGTCAGGCACTGCAAGAGCACAGGTAAGAGACTTCAATTTAATATTACATTATTAGTGATCATCCTCTTTTGCTCTAATACTATGTGACATTTTACTTGTGCACAGGTATCGTCGAAAGATGGAGAAGAACATCTCGGTGATGACGATGATCTTCAAGGAATCATCGCCAGGTCACAGGTCCCGCTGTGAAGAAGATGATGTCATTGTTGCAGTGGATAGCAAGAGCCAGCGGATTTTACACTACCAGAGGACGCAAGGGCTGAAGAGGCTACAGTTCCCCATGGTAGGAGTTTCACATTTTTACAACACCTTTACCTTACTTGGGCGTTGGGTTGATGAGTGACAGTCGCTCTCTGTTTGTTTGGCAGAACATTTTCCACAGTGGAAGCGAAGAGTTTGAAATCAGACATGACCTCCTGGACTGTCACATCAGTATCTGCTCCCCACAGGTTTGTTTCCAAACAGAGACAGGAGCTGTTGAACTCACCATTAATTATCAAGGTAATGAGGGTTTTTCCTAATTTTTCAGGTCGCTGAGCTCTTCACTGACAATTTTGACTACCAGACTAGGAATGACTTTGTCAGAGGGATGCTGGTCAATGAAGAGGTACAGCTTCATTTCTAGTGACATTTGGATCATGTTATGCAACAGATGCCATTCAGTGAATCATTTCTGTTTTAGATTTTGGGCAACCAGATACACATGCATGCCACCAAGGATGGTTATGGCGTCCGAGTGTCCAACCTTCTCATGTACGATTCGGTGTCGTCGGACCTCGTGCGGCGGTGGGTCTACCCGCTCACGCCCGAGGCTAATTTTATTGACCAGAAGGGACGAAGCTGCACTTTTTCTCGCCATAACGTCTACCGAGGGTCCGGAGTCAGCCTGGGCCACGGCAGCCAGATGGAGGAGAACGTTCTCATCGGCTGTGACACTAGCATCGGCGCCAACTGTTACATTTATAACAGCGTCATCGGTAACAATTGCACCATAGGTGAGCTCCCTGACCAGCACCATCCAAGGCTAACTCATTTGTGTGTGTTTGAAAGTGGGAGATTATATATAAGTATGTAATAAAAGTAGTGTTATCAGTCACTTTTATTTTTTATTGCAACAGGTGACAATGTTACCCTGGACCATGCCTACATCTGGAATAATGTTCACATTGCCAGCGACGTGGATATCACTCAGTCTGTGGTCTGCGACAAGGCTGTGGTCAAAGAAGGCGTGAAGCTGAATAAACAGTGTGTCCTGGCATATAATGTGAGCATGTATTATTATTTATCCTTCATTGTAATAAGCAAAACGCTGATTGATCAAATTAGTGAGTTTGCAGAGCTGCTGTTACTAGCATGTTGCATGTTAAAGATGCACTCAGAGAAACTTTGCACGCACACCTAAAATGTTTTTCCACCACTTTCTATTTGCCAAGAGGATTCTGCACCAGTCCATGGGGAACAACGGCACTAGCAAACATTTGGTGAAAACTCTGTCTCATCACTTAATTTGCTGTGGACCGTTTTCAAGGTGGTGATTGGACCAAAAGTCTCTCTACCTGAGGGCACTGTGGTGTCCATGCACCATCCGGAGGAGGAGGAAGAGGAGGATGAAGACGAGTTCCTGAGTGACGATGCCGAGGTTGGTCACAGCAAAGACAAAACCAAACTGAAAGGTGTGTATTGATTGTGTACTGACGTATACTTGAATGAACCAAATGCTGGTTACAGCACACGCCACATAACTGCAACATCAACCTAAACCCTGTTCACTGTCAAACTATCCAATAAAGGCTGAAATAGCCTCAAAATAACAAAATGTTTGTGTGAATGATGTTTTCTTCTGTCCTGCAGTGTTTAACCCAGCAGAGGTGGGAGCAGAGGGGAAAGGCTACATCTGGAAGGCCACCAGTCTGGACGACACGGAGGATGAAGAGCTGGCGCAGTGTCTCTGGGGTAGGATAGCAGCGCGGCTGGCTTCTTCAGTTCATCATCCTAAATCTTCTGCCTTTTCGTCCGTGTCCCAGCAGCCAGGCTTTTGTTTCCTGTGCAACAGGTTTAGTGTTGAACCCTGACCCTGAGAGTGAGAGTGAGGACAGCGAGCCCGATGATGCTGATGACCCAGTGATCCCCTCCCCCGAGATGGATGATGTCAAAGGTGAGAGTTGTTCATTTCACCTGTCCGTGGACCATATGACCGCCCCCTGGCCAAAGAGGCAAAATGTCAACAACAAAACCAGTGATGATGGTCATCCCCTGATTAATCTGAGGACACTACAAAATTGACGGGTGAATTTCAGACATCAGTGTTTTACAAATACATCGCAGAATGTATTAATTCCTTAACGGCTGAAACAATAATTTGTATCACAGATTAATCAGTTGACTTTTTTTAAAGTTTCGTATAGTCCTAACGTCAGAATATGAAGCTCATCTGAATGTTCCAATCAACTAATTGTTTTAGTTCTGTGTTACACACGGATTGCATTAAATAATGTAATATAATAATAATAATAATGTAATATAATAATAATAATAATAATAATATAACAATCTGTTCTTACAGGTAAATGTCTTTATCAGAGTGCTAAAGCTAATACATGTGCATTCATTGTTTTTTGTTTCCTATATTTTAAGAATAATCATTTTATTCCACTTTGTGCCTGCTTTTAATGTGCTGTAAATTCCTAATAATCTCTAAGCAAGTTTCCTGCAAAGAACTATATATTTTAGTATCAACTATAGGGGGAAACAGCTAAGCTATGTTAAGCTGAAGTCTTTCAATCAGTGCAGGTGAGCATTCAACATATATGGAGAATAAAGTTTCTATAATGAATGAATATGTACTAGGATTTAAATGGGTCTTTCCTCTGGGAATCAACATTTGCTTTTAAACTCTGACAAATAATTACCAAATTACATTTTTTTTCCATGAAAACTATTAGAAATTCTGGAAATAAGGTTCTAAGCGTTCACGCTGGTTTGAAAGTCAAATTAATCTGTTTCAAATCCTCTCTTTACACTAAGATGATCGAATGTCTTGTGTGAGGACTTCAGCCTCGCTGTGGAGTCTTTTGGTTGAGACGTCCTCCATTCTGACTCTTGTTCTTTGGTCTGTTCATGTCTAGTCTTCCAGATGGAGGTGCTGGGGACTCTGCAGAGAGGGTTGGAGGAAAACATCAGCTTTGACAATCTTGTACTTGAGATCAACTCTCTCAAGTAAGGAGGAACATTGCCTGCAGTCTTCTCTCTTTCAAAGTGATTTGTTTTTGCACATTGAGTTTTACACACTCTTTGCCTTCAGGTACGCCTACAACATCACTCTGAAGGAGGTGATGCAGATTTTAACCAGAGTGGTGCTGGAGTATCCTTTCCAGCAGCAGGGCCCACAGCTTACCGCCTCACAATACGTTGCTCTGCTCCTACCGGTAAATATGTTTTTCTTGTTGTTTTTTGTACAACACGTTCATGTAAGTGTAGACATGATAGAATCAAAGAACCCTTCTGTCTTTGTCCTCCTCTCAGTTACTGAAGAATTGGGCGCCGGTGTTTAAGAACTATGTGAAGAGAGCACAGGATCACCTGGACTGTCTGTCTGCCTTCGAGGAACACTTCCTGGAGCAGGAGAGTCACTGGCCTGCTATGGTCAAGGTCAGGGTCAATCAACACTACCAAGTTCACTCAGTAATCTCTTCAGTCTCACAAAGGGTGTACTCGGGTCACAAACAAGATGCTAGTCATCAAACAGGAACCTTTACCTGGACTTTACCTGGTGCTGAAGATGCTGCGTTTTATTTTTTCCTTCCAGGTCCTAATGAACATGTACCAGCTGGAGATCCTGGAGGAGGAGATGATACTGCGCTGGTTCTCCCAGGGAGCCACCTCCGACACGAGCAAGCAGCTCCGCAAGAACCAGGGGGTAGATACAGGACACATGGCACAATTATATATAATAATAATATAATATATTAAGAGTCAATGTTCGGTTCTCTCGTTGAGGAAAATGCTTATGGCAAGTTAATTTATGTAGCACCTTTTAACATGTCATGTAAAGTTTTTCACGTGGGGAAAAAAATGCGTTCAAAAAGGATTTAAGACGACGTAGAGGAAGATGATATGAAGTAAAATCAAATGACAAAAAATATCAGACTCACTGTTGTTTAACAACTGGATATTAATATGAATAGTTTTGGGGTTTTTCGCTCTAAAACTATGTATAGAGGACTGAACCAGACTTGCAAAATCTAAATACTAAAGGAAGTAACAGTGTAACTCTGACGAACACGGGTTTGTTCCCTCATCTTACCGTCCAGCAGCAGCAGCGTGTCTTGCTGTATATTTGACCAAATCCACGATCCATCTTTGTTTACTGATGAGGGATAATACCAATAATGACGCCCTCATTACGTGTTAATAATACATTTGTGCAACTTATACATTTCTCAATTTACTTGAATATTTTATTGTGATGCATGTTTTCCATAACTGAGCATTTTTGGGAATGTACCTGAAATTCATTGTAACTGTTGAACTGGCTCCATGCAGCTTCTCACCAGCAGTCGTGATGGAGCTTTAGATCGCTGGACTTCTCACACAACTCTGTTCTGATGTTTGTCTCCAACAGCTTCAGAAGTTCATCCAGTGGTTGAAGGAGGCCGAGGAGTCTTCAGAGGAGGAAGGGGAATAATGAGGAGCACTTAAGGACAAAGGTCGCTCTGTAAAACTGTTGATAAAGGGATCCAGGCAGCTTCCTGCCACTAACATCCGGATCTTCTCTGTACAGTTCAAACTGACATACATATTATCACATAGTGCCAAGCCATGTAAGGGCGGTGTGCTATGAACCTCACTATCCAAATAAAGAAGAGAGACCCTCGACTGCTTGGAAAAGTGTCATCTGTCTCACTTTTGTCGACAACACAAAATGTCTCACTCAATTTAAATCGGTTGATTCAAGGTTTTATTTAAAAAAACACCACATCACTTTTAAAAACATTTTTGTTCAACAGTATTCACATCTTTTTCTCGAAAAACACAAACTGCAGGTCATAAAACATTACAGTTAAAACTGATGTTAAAGTGCTAGAGGAGGATATCGGCTAAACAGATTCAGATTTTAATTCTATTCTATAAAAAGTAAAAGATTGTGAAAATAGATGCTTGATTACACCACATAACTCACTGACTTTATCTTAAATGATAAAAAAATATAATTTCATTACAAAATATGAAGAATTTAGAGAGTTTCATGATTGTTTCAGGCTTTGTACTCGTCACCGCTTATTGTACATCAATGGATATACGAGGAATTCATCCTGTAGCAAGGCTCTACTCATTCCCTCTACATAGACTCTCCTCTAATTATGGTCTTCATCAGACTAAACTACCATACTGCTGTAGGATTTGGGTCTAGAGAACGTTTACAAGATACATTTTGTGACTAAACATAATTTTAGTGGTCCATTAGGTACGGTGGCCAACATCCTGGTATTTTTGGCATGCTGCATACTATGTATTATGACATACAAAATATTTTTATGGCATACTAAATAGTATGGTAGTATGGGTATTGGTACGTCGGGTATGTTTCGAATATGTTCCGTCCAATTCTTTCCCTTCACGGGCCACCGTAGCTGAGGCTTTGATGCATGATGCAGCATGACAGGTGACAAATGATCTTAGCATTGGAATCACAGATAAAACACCTGAGGCAGGTTTAGGACAGCCAAAAAGCTGCAGTATCCACATCTTCAAGCCTACTTTGACCGGTCGTCCTGTTTTCCAACAAAGCCATAAATGACCTTGGCTAGAAGAGAAGCGCCTGTGATGCCAGTAACAGCAGTCAGCGTCTTCCACATGCTGGCTGATCTCTCGTGCCTGTCCATGAAGCTCCTGTAGTCAGTGGGCACCAGGATGTACTTTCGACCGCCCTGGGGGGCCTGCAGCCTCATCACCTGACCCCCTTCCAGCACCACCTCACCAAAACCAGTCAGAGTGCTCCCCACCCGCAGCAGCTCCTCGCTCTCCTCCATCGCCACTGGTTTTTCCCCACTGAGGCTCTGCACCACCACGTCTATCAAGCCCTCCTCAGCACGTCTCACTTTGAAATAAACCCTGTCCAGGTAGCACCCAGAGGCATCCAGAGGGTTTTGAATCTTCACATACAAGTCAGTGAAGTAGGCTCCAGGGCTGACCAGACTGAAAGGCACCGAGTTGTTGGTTTCTTTTCTGTTCATTGTCCGAGAAGTCCTAGGAAAAGTAATCAAACTGTTGCTAACAGGCTAGTAGATGAAAAGAAAGACACTTTTGGTTTTATTTTGTAGTCTAATGTACCATGTCTTGGTGAGGGAGCTCCAGTATTTCCAGTGCTCCTCCACTGCTATCTTCTGAATCACTCCAAAGCAGCGTGGGACAAACTGGCTGGCCAGAGGCTCCCCATCTGCCTGCACCAGACCTCGAAACAGAAGGAAGGAAACTGTGAAATATCTGTGATCCCATTAAAAACTGCATTTACCTAAACGTTAATTGTGTTTTTACCTTCAACAGCCACATACTGAAGTCGCTTGTGGGGAGATGCTCTCAGTACTCTGACCAAATGTTGGTCTGGCTTGAAAATGGGTATTTCCTAAAATAAAAAGAAAGTAAAATAAAAAGCTTAAAGATAAGCATTTCTAAATCATTACCAGACTGGAGAACAATGAGAATACTTTAACAGAATCAAACAATGTACTTGCCTTCAGCTTTTTCAGTTCTTCTTTCTTTTCTTGGTATAAATGATAGAAAAGGCCAGAGAAGGCAAAGCTGGAGCCGACACCAATCAAAACCAGCGGGTTTACAGGAAAGTCCCCCATATCTGTATCTGTGAATGGAAGTAATACACAACATATAGTCGACACAAGTCAAAGTAAACTACTGCACACATAGTATTTATCAGAGAATAAGTATGTCGTGTGCTTTTGAAGAATAAGTAAGACAGATAAGTGGAATAAAACCTACTTGACTAGCAGATAATCTTCGTTAGTTTCACTTCCTTGTTTGCTCACGTTGCGTCATGTTTCATCAGCCAATAGGAAGTAAGCAGCATGTTTCTTATGAGATGTCTGACCGCCAGGTGGCAGCACTGTCCTGTTGAAACATGCATTGCTTTCTGGCTCATTTAAATGTACACTGTTCTGTTAAATATTAAGTATAATCCTAGCAATGTGTTAAATTAACATGTCATCCTTTGGGTTTCAGCAGGATACCTGAATTTTCTATTCGTCATTAAGCCCACACTCACTTAAAGTGGTGGAACATATTTTCAATACTACACTATGAGAATATTACAGTACAAGTAAAGCCCATCATTCAGAATTTTACAAAAAGTACTCTTTATGCCGAATGACCCCCTTTACTGTTTTATTTATTTCTGATGCATTCACATGTCAGTGTTACTTTAATGTTGTGGTATTATATTTATATTATATTATTATTATATATTATATTTTTACTACTTTACTACATATTTTACAAACTAATCACAGTTTTGTATGCAAAATCTTACTCTGAAAAGTAGCTAGTCCCTGTTAAACAAATGCAATGGAGTAAAATGTGTAATAATTGTCTGTGAAATGTAGTTGGAGTAGAAGGATGAAGTAGCATAGAAAAAACTAAAAATCGTATTTAAGTGTAGTAAGTGGATAAATGCAATAAGTAGGAAAATACCTCCTGGTTGTTAGGAGATGATTACTTTAATAGGAAATAAGATTAAAAAACAAGATCTAATCCTTTTAAAGGTATTTTCTTATGTAATACTGTATAGTTTTACCTCTTCAGGCCTTTAATGTTTTAATCAAACAAGAACATTACTTCAATCCAACTATTCACAGCTTGCTTGCTTTGTATTAAGGGGTCAAAAACACATCAGCGGAAGGCGACAAAGTACATTTACTAAAGTAACAATTGTGAGGTACTTGTACTTTACTCGAGTATTTCTATGTTATGCTACTTCTTACTTCTACTCCACTACATTTATTTGACAGTGTTTGAAGCAAAGTGCTAATTTACAGCACTTGTCCACAGGAGGCTTAAAAGAAAGTTAAAATAGAAAGTACAAATTCACAAAAATGTCCACAAAAATACATCTACAAATACAAGATGCAAGTGTGTCTACAGGGGTATTAGGTGTGAGAACAATGTTCTTTCTATTTAAGACATGATTCAATACCTCTATTTAAAAACAATTACAATTGTGTTGCGTATTCAATTCAGTTGGTAAACCGTAGTTTTGCTTCTTTAACGGAGTAGACTGATTTTCCAAATAAGGTTTTGATTAATGCAATGCGACAGTTGAGGTCCGTGTGTTGACTCTACTGATGTCCAGGTGTCTTGTAACAAATTCATATACGATCATGTTATGAATTACAATGCATTATTTTTGATAGAATTACAGTATAATAAGTAGTTAGACTTTGCTGATGATGTAGTCATGAAAGCGATAATGCTACGTGTTTGGAGACTGAAACACGTTGAGCAGTTCCACCAAAGAGGATTTTTCCTTCTCAGATTGTTGTGTTATATGAATTTTAGCAGCCTGAATATGCAGAGTGATGTTGTTCTTCTTTCCTCCTGTTAATCATCTCATATTTACCCTGTGTGACACCTGCAGAGGGCCTCATCACCTGAGTGCACACAACACTGGAGCAGCTAATACTCTGTTTATATCTTTAGTGAAAGTTGACTAAACTGATGATCATAAAGTAAAGCGTCACAGACTTTGTCAGCTTCCTTTTTCTCTGCTTTTCTCTGTGTGCTGAACAGCAGACTATGTTCTCTTGGCAAATAGTGTTTGTCTGTGAATACACACCTGTTTTGCATTGCATGGTCATATTTCTTCCTGACATTTGAATGCTATGTTCACCTTTTGTTTCCATTCTCTTTTTTTCTAGGCTGTGAAAAGAGTTGCAGAAATTTAAAATATATCTGCACTGCAGACTGGAAATTCAATGGACATCTGTTGGTACGCAAATAGCAGTGAATCCTCAGGGGCATCTCTGAAACCACGACTTTACAGTTTATTTCAACACCTGATGCCTCGACGAGAGATGTTAAGACATACCTCTAACATTGCCTTCTTGTCCCTGAGTTACTTAATGCTCCTGATTCAGCTGTTGCTTCATTCTTCGTCAATATATGTCCTTGACTACTCACTGAAAGCAAAACGGCATTCGGTATTAATGACGTCAGTTTTCTTATTCTTGGAACACCTTTCATTCAACCATGTGCAACCTTGGTGCAAAGTCTCCAAACCTGCATGAAACAAACCTCTCTGATGAAACTGGCAACACGGAGAGTCTCCTATCTCTGTGGAGAGGCTTCACGGATGGATTGATGCGAATCAGAGCGAAACATCAGCACAAAAGGAAAAGTCTGTCATAATCCATTTGTCTAATGAATAGTTGTTATTCTTATTTCATCAGCAAAACATTTCTCGAATCCTCCTTTCTGACTTTCACAGCTTTAAATTCTTTTATACTTGTTTTAAAGATGAACACACCCTTCCTCTCACTGACGAGTGAGTGGACATAAGACACACATCTTCAGAGAAGCCGGCCAGGATGTTCATGCCAAACTCTTGTTATTGTTTTAAATGAATTTAAGACAGTGGAGAATGGGTGGAGCTGTAGCAATCCAATAATAATGGATGGTTATGGACACAAATGTCTGCATTTATGAGCCTTTGAGATAAGGGAACTGTGTGGCCTTGGAAATGGAAGGTCTAGCGCCCAGTAGCACAAGTAGTGAGATGTGTACAAGTGTTTAAATATTAACCTCAAGATGCCACAAAAAGGACAGGAAAGTCATAAACAATATGTATATACTGTTGAAATTATAAGTATAGTTAAACAAAGAGTCATGTAACATAAATAGCCTTGTGCTGTGGGGCGTAGGTGTTAGCCTTTATATAATCCATCGACTATTAAAAATATACATTTTTCATCATTGGCTTAGATATATTGTGTTTACACCTATTAATTATTAATGGCAATGTGTATGTGAATGCTTTCATTAATTCCATAATATGCTACTATTATGATGGTTTGGCAGCACGTTATATTACGTCGAGTGCCACTATAATTTAACCTGGTGTAATACTGTTAAACCACATCCGTATCACTACTTTGTTCTGCTATATCATATGTATCCATACGTAAATATATCAAGTACAACCTTCATTACGTTTCCAGATTCTGATTTTTGAAGCTATTTAAGAAGAGTCTTGTATCACAGAAGCCCCACAGCTGCAACACTTAATACTCTGCTGCACATGTGACCTCAGTAAGATCACAGCCATGCTAGCTGCTCTGTGCGGCTGCACTATAGGCCTATGCTGCATTCAACTAAGCAAGCTAACTAGCTAGCTATCAGCTAGTTAGCTAGTTTGCTAATCCCACCATGCGTTGTTGCTACAGTGGTTACAGAAAATGAGCCGAACAGGGTGCTGGTGTTCAGTGGAAGCACTGCGTCTAAACGGTCCCTCCTTCTGACCCCGCTGCTCCAGAGAAGGACTAGCTAACTAGCCATCCATCCAACTAACAATAACAACTAACAGCAATTGCCATTTTCTTTTATAGGCTACTAGCTTAATGACCAGTAAAAACAGTCCAAAGTCCATTCTACTCGTATTCTACTTCTATATTTATACATCCCAAGAGCCGTTCCACTAGCATGGCTCAACATAGCCTGGATGAGTGCAGGTTGGTAACTCTACAGGAAACTGCTACTAAAAGATATCATCACTTTGGGGTGTATGCAGTTTTGGTAACTTTCATGTTTCCATTTTAAATGATAAATGATGTTGCTTGAGAAAATCTTACATTGAAATGGTTTATGGTGCATTTTCATCGCCCATGAGAAAACAAAAAACACATTTTTAACAGCAAAACAGAGCTGTTTATTTTAGATCCTGAAGAGATGACATTTTTGTGATTGCAAAAATGAAATAGTATTCGACTTGATTGTTTTACTATCTCATTAACGCAAACACACAAGCACACACACTCACACACAAAAACACACTCTTGCTCGTAGGTCAATTCAGACATTTATATCAGCACATCAATGAACCCCACAGGTAACTTGTGAGGGGCAGCGTTATGTTTCAGCTTCTGCGTTGAGAATGTATGTGATGCTTTCATTTCTGTAAATGAGACCCTTGCATACTCTGATTGGCTCCATATCTTATTTGTCAGGTGTTGTACGATTGCTTTATGGCACAAAACGGGAAGATGACGTTGATATAGTTGTGCAAAAAAAAGCTTCCACAGTTTCGAGCAGAGAAAGAAATTGTGAAACAATGTTTATCCTTATTGTAAGCAAAGTTCATCTTTATGTCAGAGGATTTGTGAGAAATGTGTTCTTAATTTTAAAACACCACTGCCAACTGGTTAGAGAGAGTGTTAAATATTGTTTGTCAAATTTCCATTCAACCTTTATTTATACTCAAGAGATCATTGAGGGAGGGGGGGGGGCTCATTTACAATGACATCAAGTCAAAGGTTAACAAAACAACAAGGAGATATACAAACAGAGAAGAGGCAATAACATTATACAAATAGTCATTAAAAATGTTCAATTAGGGAAAATAACAGATCCATTCAGATATTTAAGATGTAAAAATAAAATACAGTTGGAAAGTTGGAAGATTTAGGATCATCAAGTCCAAAGGGTAAAAGTGAACTGTGTGTCAGGAGTCAGGTGCACTAAATTCAATGTCTGGCATTGCTTACGAATGAGCTCATTCTGAAAAAGTTAAAAATGCTTCATATTAGAAGTAGTGCTTACATCAAATATCATTAATCATTAACACAATAAATTAGGGCTGGAAAGTAGTTTTTGACCAGAAATTCCACAAGATTCATCCAACATAATTCAAAAGCTCTTTACTTTCAATCCACATGAAGGTTATTCTGACATACATCAAAGCTTTCATAAGCCTCAGTGAGTCACGCGAGTAAAACCCCACTATTAATACATAAGGTAAAGCACATGCTGCCGCTGCATTGCTTTCAGTAACTTTCTCATGGTTGGAATTAAATGACACAATCTCTTCACACTATGCAGTGATGATGCCAGAGTAACCATCTGACCAGATATACACAGAGAGAGAGAGAGAGAGAGAGAGAGAGAGAGAGAGAGAGAGAGAGAGAGAGAGAGAGAGAGAGAACACTGCATGTATTTCACTTTGCAGAACTTCTGGCGGGAGCGTACATATTTGTTCTCTTCCCACACTGTTTGTGATGAATTACGAGCTTTGCAAATCTATTCTCCACAGCTTGCTGCCTCTACTTTACATTCATATGTGCGCCATATATCAATCTCTGAGCAATATCTTATCCGAGAGCAGTGTGTCCGCTATGAGCGGCTCCATATCTGACAGCCAACTGAGAGAAAGAGATCTTTATTGTATGTAACCACACAGTTCCTGTGAATGTCGACTGTATATGGTCTTCTATATGGTCTGATCCAATAATAATAATAATAAAAAGACGTCTAAATGGTTCTTCTGCGTCGGTGACAGTGAAGTTAAGATGACGTAATCTGTAGATGCAGTCATGTTTGCGTTGCCTCAACGTCATGCAATAATTTATTATATAATTTATTATTATTATTATTATTATTATTATTATTATTATTATTATTATAGGGGATTTAGTTTGTTTTATTGAATTATATTATATTGTGAGGTGTACCTAATATTACTCAGCCTCCCTTTTTCAGTTACATGCGGTAGTAATGTTCCCGAATCCAGACCTTATTCGGGTCGAACAGGTAACAGATATTTCTAAGACAGATGATTAAACTTAGTATAGTTAAGTTAAAAATAGTTAAATAAATAGTTAAGTTTGTCTAGTTTTTAACTACTTTTTTTTTTATCCCGGCAGAGGAAAGAAGAAATAACAAATTGTGCTAAACAAATTTGTATAAATATTTTGGACTTTAATCTTGACTTTTCCTGTGAAGTATTGGATACCTTTTCTTCTGTTTGGGTCACAAACAGTTTAAGTAAAATAGTAAAAAATAAAACCATTTGAAACACTAAGAGGGAAGTGTTGGTGGAACTGCTAACATCTCATCTGAAACATAACAAGCAGCCCACTAAACACAATTATTTTGTGATCACAAGCCAAAAAAATGAATCCATTGGTTTTAAGAATTGCGTTTTATAAGATTATCATGTTTTTAAGTAAATAAAGTCCTAATCTGTCCAGCACCTATAGCACTGATAAATGTAATGGAGTCAAACATACAGTATTTGTAAAAATGTATTTATGTACCGTACATTTAAGAACAGAGTAAATGTACTTAGTTACTTTACACCAATGCCCTTTTTTTACAGAAAAAACTCAGCGAACAGGAATAATGTGATTATACAAATAGTAGGTTTAAAGTTTTTATGATAACCTTAACTCTAGATGTTTGAACAAAGGGTCTGTCATGTCTTCATTTGAATTTACACACACAGTAGTTTCTTCCTTTGTGTTTACTCCCTACTGACTCACAGATGATCTTTCATTGGTTACTTGTTGGTTGTTGAAGGTAAAGCTCGAGTGGGTGGAGGAGGAGGAGGAGGAGGAGGAGGAGGAGGAGGATTCAGGAGTGGAGCAATTCACTCCAGTCGGAGCGCATGAACTCACAGAGTCAGCAAGGAGACGCAAACCAACCTGCGGAGGATTATTGCGACTTTCTCAAGTCTTTTACCCGTATATTTCCTTTAATATCTACAATCTATCATTTTTTAAAACACATTAAATACTGTAAAGGATATGTTGGTGGCAGTTTCAAACAGCATGTTCATCTTTTTATCCTGCATGTTGCTGGAACCCGTAAGTAGGCTTCATATTAAACACATTGCCTTTTCTTATGACTAGGACTTCACTTTTCTGTTCTTATTACTATGCGTCAGTTGCTCACCTACTTTGACAATGTTTGACTACGTAGATATGTCATGTAGAGCGTTGCAGTCAAGTTGATGCGCTCGTAAACCAGTTTTGCTTGATTCATTCACCGGTGAACACGTGAGGAGGGAAGCTGAGGAGAGAAGCATTTAATTAGTAATGTTGATGGATGTACCAAGTAGGGCTGCACCCTCGTTTTGGTTTCAGTCCATTTTGTTATGCTTTGAATGCTGAATGAGCATGAAAAAAGTGTTAGTCGACTACGAATGTTTTTAGTCGATGACAGCCCTCGTACCAAGGACATATTTGGTTTTAGTATAGTAAGGTTTTCATCATCATTGATTTTAAAGAATAAATAGCCTATTATTTCAACTTCAGCTGGGGTTTTTAAAATCAAGAATGACTTCCTCTCCCATCATCACCTGACTCCAGGTTCAGCCTTTGCGTTGTGTGTCAATCCCCTGAAGCAAAACCTGCAGCTTTTTAAAATCCATTTTGAACCAAAGCAAAAGAGCGTGCCAGATTGCAATAGTTTTACAGTGACGCATGTATTTTTATGTCATCAATGATCTTTTTTTCGTGACTTTAAGTGATGGTGTATCCCCAGGAGAAGTCACAAGGTCTGCCTTGGTACTCTCCAGCGTCCTTACTCACAACTGTCTCCTGCAGAGAAGAATGTATGATTCATGCTTGAACTCAGTTGGAGGTCAGAGCCCTTAGAATAGATTTTACATCTGCATTTGAACACACTCGCAGACTGTTACAGTGCCTCAGAAATGAAGTACAGGAAAAGATGGGTTTGTTATTGCTGGCGGGGAAGGTAAAAATGATGATCATGATCATGATTATGGAGTGTAGGAAGTTTTCTACTGATAGTTCAACATGCACTGCTTGAGGCAGCGCTGATCCATCACTGATAACATATTCTCATATCATAATCCAGAGGATTACTGTTGGTGAAGTCGTGCAGGGTACCCTAAGGAGCGAGATGAATCATATGTTAGAACGGGGAGTCACCTTGTGTATGTGTGTGTGTGTGTGTGTGTGTGTGTGTGTGTGTGTGTGTGTGTGTGTGTGTGTGTGTGTGTGGAGGGGGGGGGGGGGGTAATATGGAGTAATATGGTTAACAATAGCCATATAGTACCATTCTGATTAATGCCCAAAGAGAGGAGACGCATCCTCCTAAGTGGCAGCAATACATCTTGTGGTCCTGCAGAAGGTGTGCATATTCTCTCGGTGGTGATCCCTCATGGATTCAGATTCATGTTGAACTGACTGACTCCCCGTTTTCCAAACATGTGTACATGCAAATCTGAGGAATACGATGGTTGAATTACAGTCTAAAGATTGATTTTGTGTCTGCCATTTGCGTTGGGTGGGGAGATTGATGGTCGCCCCGGGCTGCTCATCTCAGGAAGACTCAGGGAGACAATAAGATGTGTTTGCATTGACATGTTAAGGGAGAACATGCAGCATTACTCGTGCAGGCTTCACTAATAGACAAATGATCTGCGACTAACACTTTCAAATGTCACCGTGGCATAAAAGAGATGTACAGAAAACATGTGTCAAATGTTCTCTTTGCAGGTGATTTCAATGCAAAGTCAGATGTGTGACATGATGGGGGAGATAGACAAAGAGAAGGACATGTGTGAGGCCCAGATTGAGAACAAAACAACAGGTATGTAGTTCGACTTTATTGTCTTTCCTGAACTTATTCTGTTTTATCCTAATTTGCTTAGAAGTGACACAACCAGCTCTAAAGACAAAAGCTGTTCAAACCTCTCCTTGGCTTTTCATTACACCTTGCATGGCGGAACATTGTTTTACACCTAATGCCAGCCTCTTGTCTTATGTGCCCAGCTTCAGTTCTAAAGTATACTTTCCAATTGATCACATTTAACCCTACACTGTTATTAAATGTTATTATTAAATGTTATTATGTGTAATGTTAATGTTAGTTTTTTGCAAAGAAAACACTTTGTGAAATAGGGATATAGTTTTGTTGTTGTTAAACGCAGCCCCCATTTACTTCCATTCATTAAGACTTTTCTCCATTTTTGGATTCTCCGTTCACCGTGAATTCTTCAAGAATTGAATGTAACACACGACGAGTAATGCAGATACAAATGATCTTTTTGTGGGTGAAGTATTCCTTTAAGGAAAGATGCAACATTGAGTGCACAGTAATGACATTTGCTTAGCTGATTTGTTGTTTCAATTTATTCTTGATGAAGCTGGAATTACACGCTGCTAAGTGTGGTGTTGGATCCTCACAGCACGCAGCACATAATTATGTTCTGCAGGGAGACGATCGTGCTTCATTGAGCCTCTATTACCTCCGTGTGTAACCGACACCTCATTGATCCTAACAGCTTGTATCAAGAGACTTTGTTTATTTTCACACAGTGAAAAAGTCATTAAACACTCATGATCTTTTTTAATTTAGATATCATTTTGCTCCTTATAAATTCCATCAAATGTAAATGCTGCCAAATCCTCAGGGTGATGGTGAGCAGATGTGGCTGTAAAGGTGCCGTGACCTAAATCTGCCTCCTGAGACAAAAAACATTGAATTTAAATAACAGTGTGTAACGAAGGACATGGAACTGTTTTATTAGTCATGGTGGTGGCGTGTTAACTCAGGTCATCCGCTGTTATGGACCCGGGGCTGTAAACACAGCTGACTTGAGCCAACACATTTTGGCTGCCATGGGAACTCCAGTGCTCCACCTTCAGCTGAAGCAGGCTGCTGTATGTCACTGCAGTCATCTGCCAACAGCTTATATTGCTCAAAACACAGTCAAGTTGTTATCTTGTGGTCTTTCCATGTTTGACAATTACATGCATCGCTCTCTCTCTCTCTCTCTCTCTCTCTCTCTCTCTCTCTCTCTCTCTCTCTCTCTCTCTCTCTCTCTCTCTCTCTCTCTCTCTCTCTCTCTCTCTCAGGTTGCAGGGGGATGTGGGACAAGATCACCTGCTGGCCCAGTGCCAGTGTTGGAGAGGTGGTCACCATCCCTTGCCCCAAATATCTGTTCTACTTCTCCAGGGACTTCTCCACACGTAAGAATGAGAGGAATGAAATGGGGAGGGAAGGCAAGCAAGTGACTATATAGACATACATAATTACACATATGCAATATAGAAAAACGAATTAAAGTAGATGGACAGCGAGCCAGGTTACCTAGTAATTGAAATGAAAAACTGAAAGAATAAAATGCAAATAAAAGAATGATAAATGTGTTAATAATAAAATAAACTAATGAGAAAACTGTTCAATAGCTTCTTAAATGTATCCAATATTCTTTCAGCCAGATTGGTTAAAGCAGCTGTAATCAATATTTTTATACTGACAAAGGATCAAATGATTATGTGTAACGTGAAAAGGGGTCGGTCATAGTGACAAACCCACAGAGTGGGTTTAGTGCAGTTCCCTCTCAGTTCTGTGGAACGTTATAGCGTCTTTAAGCTCATTACGGCCCACAACTTTGCTGTTTTGGTCTCACACTCCCATTAGGTCGTTTCCAGCCGCAGGAAATTAGTGGAATGATATGATATCTCCCTAAACACGTCAAGTACAAGTCTTGAAACATAATCTTCTTTGAAATTGACAAATTAGGATTACCTCACCTTAACTGTGAAAAATGATATGGGCTAGGTATCAGTACACATAACTTGTTATCTGTCCTGACACCCCATCTCATACATCACAAATAACACTTAAAACTGAAAACACATGACACAGCTGAGTCAAAAGAGACAAACAACTTCCCTTCCCGGCACCATCAAACGCATCAAAGACACATTTTGTTTATCTGTTATCCTTTAGTATATAAGAAGCCTCACAGGGATATACTAGTAGTAGTAATTATGTATAAGGGAAACCACTCTCTTGAGGATTTATTTGCTGAATTGCTGTGCGTTTGTACAGAGATTCCCGTATATCTCCATTTGTCATTAATTACCACACCAAGTCTCCTCAGTGTAATTACTGTAAGAGTTGATGGAGTTGTTTATTTGTATTCAGCTGGCAGAGAGACCTCAATTTCAACTTGCTGTCTTGATAAATCCTCTTTTATTGGAGTTGAAGCAGCTTGAAATTAGCTTGTAAAAACACTCCTACTGCTCTTTGAAAAGCTGTACTTAGTTATTCAGCTCTATGGAGCTTTTTTAGCCATTTTAGCCTTTTTAGCATATTGTTTCGGTTTTCTCACCCACAAACTTTCCCTTTGTTTCAAGACACGGCTGGCAGCTCTGATAAACCAAGTGTAGGCCTATGCTACGTGCCTAGTACCGAACGGCAAAAAGGCAAAGTTAGTGACTAGTTACTGTATAGTTACTGTATCACAGTAGCATTTTAGCACAGTTTAATGTTTAGCAGCTAATAGCCAGATACAGTATGTGTTGTAAATAGTTGATGGGGACCAAAACAGAGCTAAAAGGAAAACAAAGTTTGGACTCACATTGACCAGGTGGCCAGAAAAATGTATACTAACGTTGCTTTGTGTTAGCTGCATGCATAAATATACAATTGTTTGTTCACACAACATGTTCACTTATACAACTATAAAACATACATTATGTTAGGGGGAGACTTAGGGGGAATATGCAAATGAGGCAATCTCTTAATAAATATAATTCTTAATCTTAAATTAATTGCATTATGGATGTTTTACCACGAGTCAGACACTAGAGGACATGTTATGGAAGTAAAATAGCCCAAACTCTCAAAATTGTAGAGCTCAGTGCATCGCCTTAAATGTTGCGAGTTGCATTTCCTTCAAGTGCCTAAAAAATCAATTAAGAAGCAAACCAACCTCTTCTACATTATATTTAACTTGGTCTGCTGAAAACTCTTAATGTTCTGTCTGTACCTGTCTTTGGTCGTGTGTATGACACCTGAGGACGAACAAATTCATAAATTCCAGCCATAGAGACCTGTGCTGTGCTTTCAACAAGTATAAAGTTACAGACTGTAAGTGATTGCAGTGCTTTTACACACCTGAGTGCATCTGCACACATGCTGAGGGCGTTCCGCCCCTGTAATCTAGCCAGTATTTTCCCTGTGATACATTCACGTCATGTGAGGGACTCAAACCGAGGATTTATCATCAGCATGTGAAGGCTCGGTGCGGAGGAGAGGGTTTTTTTCTGGGAAGTTGATGTGACCCAGATGAGAGATGGTGTGACCTGAGAGAGGAGAGCACTGGAGGGAGAAGAGGTGAATTACCAGGTTTGTGGGGTTGAAGGCAGAAGAGGTATATTTCAGTGACATGCCAAAGGTTCACATAATCTACATGCCCCCTGTGCAGGGACCAGGATGAAGCAAAGGGGCTTTCAAAAAGAGACCTGGAATTATAAGTGGCCTGTGCTGCACTGATGTGCATGATATCAATTATGCAGTAAATCAGCGCAGGTCTCTGCTGGTTATAGCTGCTCCGCTCTCAGGTCCTGTAAGGAGGACTTAATTAAGGGATGATGATGAACGGTCTGGGATTCTGTGCATTGTAAATTACTGGATGAGAACATAGCAGGAACTAAGAAAAACAACTTTGTTTGTGTAGTTGGCCGCTGTGCATTTCACAGTTTAGTCATTTTGTTTTGAAAAGGTTTCAGAACCCTGAAAGGTTAGAGAAACATGATTTATACTTTGAAAGATGGTGTCTTTTTTATAAATGTCGTACAGTGTCAAAAAAAACAAGTACATTTAGCTTATTATCAAATGTATTCACTGACACTCAATTGCGTAAGTTTCAAGTTATTGACACACCCCCAGATATTTTAGCCTCAGACAAAAAAAACAAGCATTACGAAACATGGCGCCACAGAAATTCAGGGTCAAGTCATAAATTTAGCTGAGATTGAGTTTGCCATTCTCATGAACTCTTTACCTAGAAGGTCTAACACAAACACACTGTCATTCATCTCTTTCAATAACAGGGGCGACTCACCCTCTCTGCGAGCTCAGAGTGACGGAGTGCCTGGCTGTCAATTGTTTCATCTACATGACATAATATTCAGCTGAACTGAAGCTAAGCGTTGCTGAACGTTGCTAATATGAATCTTACGCCAGGATATAATTAGGAAGGATAAAGTATTTAACTATACAACATTAACAGAAAAGCCAAGATATAAAAAAAAGCCTCGAAATTAAAACAATGAAGGGGATATTAATTCGTTTGAGCGCTACTCGTTGTCGTGCTGGACACTGAAAATCCTTGCAGTCATGTTTTGGGGGGATGATGAAAGCATTCTTCTAGCAATCCCTCAAACAAGCCAAATCCAGTGGTGGCATGGGCTGAAACAGCAGGGGCTTATCATCTCCTTTGTGTCTTGTCATGTTGTTTGAAGAATCTAAGCCTCCGTCTTCTCTGCAATACGCCACTCAGGTATTTGTGAGCTGACCATATTTTAATGCCAAATACATTCTAAGACTTTGGATTGTTTCCCAACTTGGCCTTGATTTGATCGTGGCTGTGGAGGGGTACAGTTGGGAAATGTGAGGAATGATCTACATTTAGATTTCTACAGCAGCATTCAGTGCAAGGATTCATTTCTCACCATCACACGCACTTTCTTTATTGGTAGGAAAGGAGTCGAGGAAATGCTACAAACACATATTACACAATAAGAGACTGAGATGTCAATCTGTGCTTCTTACTGCCGGTTACAGGATTAGACATGCCTCATGTACATTTTAAGAAGGGTTTTCAATCGAATTATTGGTTAGTGTCGCATATCCACATTGTTGCATTTTCTTACTGTTATTTTGGAAAACTTATGTCTTAATAAAACTCCCAATATAAAGCTCTATATTTTCAAAGCACTTTTAAGGAAGTTAGTTTCCAATGGTAAAATTATTTTTTCATATACATAACAATTTGTTAGAATATTATTGTTAAGGAATTTTAGCCTCTATTGACAGATATATAGGACAGACATGGGACTGGATCTAACAAAAGACCCTTGATCTTAACTACCAGGTCACCCCAAGGTGTCTTTCAATTGGGAGGGAGGGAGTAAGACAAGACGTGAATATACAAATCCATCCACTTAATGAATCCCTTTTTATTTGTTTCTGTATCCATTCATTCAATCTGTACTGCTCTCAGTTATTCTTCTCTACTCTACTAAATTCCAACTTACCGCACAGACTCTCGCATCCTCTAGCCTCAGAGCTGTACTTCAGAAATATACTCTACCCAACTCTACTCCACTGTGCTCTATCTACTCTGCTCTACTCTTCTGAGCTCTTTTCTACTGAGCTCCACTCTACTCAACTCTACTCTACTCTAATGAGCTGTACTCCACTGTACTCTAGCTACTCTGCTCTACTCTTCTGAGCTCAACTCTACTCCACTCTACTGAGCTTTACTCTACTGAGCTCTTCTCTACTGAGCTCTACTCTGCTCAACTCTACTGAGCTCTACTTTACTCTACTCCACTCTACTGAGCTCTTCTCTAGTTAGCTCTTCTCTACTGAGCTATACTCCACTGAGCTTTACTCTACTCTGCTCTACTTTACTCTACTGAGCTCTGTTTTTCTGAGCTGCACAACTACTGTACTGTGTTCCAGTGTGACATACTTCAGTGTGAGTAAATATAGGAGAAGTGTTGCCTTGTGGCTCATATAGCCCTCTTTCCTCTCCCCCAACACACACATACACACAACATTATAATTATGATTACATAAATAATAAATTCTAAATGAAAGTGAATATGTCAGAGCAATGAGTTGTATTCTTGCGAGAGTAATATTAAATATTCCCTCTGTCCCTCTGCTCATTAGGTAATCTGTCAAAGACCTGCACTGAGGATGGCTGGATCCCAATCAGCATGGACTCATACATAGAGGACTGTGGATACAATCCCAACAACACCATAGATGATAATATATCGGTAAGCAACTAGACCAGGGGAGGCGAACCTCTGGCCTCCGGGCCGTATACGGCCCGCGAGACCATTTGATCCGGCCCTTGAGGTAATTCGTAAAACGCACACAAAAATAATTCACTAGCAAAAAAACTTCACTAGCAAAAAAACACTAGACGGCAATATTTTAAACGGCAGGCTAACTGTTTTTCTTGGCCAAGGTCAAGGTCCCTGAACACAACACGAGCGGAACGTGTCATCACGTGGTCACGTCATGTCAAAAAACTTCAATATTAAACGAGACGGTCATTGACATCAGTGAACGCAGCATGGCGAGTGTAAAACAGAGAAAGCTGGATGCGGAATGTCACTTTCCAGGAGAAATGGACGAACGATTATTTCTCTGTGGAAGTAAAAGGCCAGTGTGTCTAGTTTGTGTGGACATACTTGCTGTGATGAAAAGTAATCTTGAGCGTCATTACTGCACGAAACATGACAAACTGCACGAGCTGAAAGGACGAGTGCGTTTGGATAAAGTTAACGCTCTTCGGCGGAGTTTGGCCAACAAGCAGCTCTCCAGAGCGTATCATACAAACATGGACAGATAGAGAGGTAGACAACCACACCAAGAACAGACTGTTCCACCACTGCTGTGCAATTATCACTGCCATTTACAATACTCACTTTTTATAATTTGTGCAATTATCACTGCCATGTGCAACATTCACTTTATTTCTTAGTTTACTGCCTTTTTACTTCATATGTTCTTTTGCTGTGACGAGATACATTTCCCCGTTGTGGGACTAATAAAGGATTGTTGATTTCTGATAAAACAGAAAGATACATGGATAAAAAAGTTGCTTTTTTGCACAAATTCTTTTTGCAGAGGTTATGAGTTCAATAATTAGTATGGCCCTCGAAGGATGTTGTAAAAAAAAAAGGCCCTCGATAGGAAAAAGGTTCCCCACCCCTGAACTAGAGCAACTAGAACTAACCGCTTGTACTTATATTATTTATATGTAATTATCGTGCACTCTGCACTTTACCTCATATGTTCTTTTTCTCTTTTGCTTATTATGTTCTTTGCTGTAAAAATGTCAATTTCCCCGTTGTGGGACAGCTAAAGGATTTCTGATTCTGATTTTAGAGTTCAAAAGTCTTCCAGCCCCATGTGCTAGTGCTGTGGCTTCATGTTAAATGTCAAACTCAGTCCAGATGAACTGTTTTCATTGAGCATAACTGAATGTGTATTTGCAGGGAGAATTCTTCGACGCTATCAAAGTGGGTTACACCATTGGTCACAGCGTGTCCCTCATTTCTCTGACGATCGCCATCATCATACTGTGTCTCTTTCGGTAAGGAAATCTATAAAACGTTACTTAATTACCCTGCGTAAAGACAATCAAACACCTTTTTCCATCATTTAGAGCAATAAAACCCTGCTAATCTCTCATTTCACACTCTACTTTATGCCTTTTAAAGAGGTTTTACAGTGTTTTTCACACAGTAATGTGACTCTGCTCAATTTTGTGGGACAAGACGTTTAAATTTGACATTATCTGCTGTTGCAACATTTCTCAAACAAATCGGTCAACTGCACGCAGCCATAAAGTCAAACCACTTAGACGGACTGCTGTTGTTCATGTTCTCTTTTGACCTTCAGTCCTGGGGTTGCAGAGAAAAGGTGTGTGTGCACATGATAAAGGACTGATCATTGTTAGAAAAGTGGCTGGTGTGTGTGGCTTATAATACACAACACAGTCTGTTGGTTGGGTGTGTTTGCATTTGGAGTGTTTGTGTATTACGGGCTAAACAACATGGGATGTGTTTACTCCTCGAGGTTATAAAATTAAGCAAATGGTTTGGACTCTCGAGCAGTGACACGGGATGCAAACAGCGTTTGCTGTTTATGTTCAGCTGCAGACGCCGTGTTCAGGCAGCTGGTTGATGCTTCAAGTCATCGCACCCATCCTGTTGGGATGACTCGCCTGATGGGTTTACACAATTCACCCCTAATCACTAGCTCACTGGGAAAGCATTTGTTTGAGAACACCCAGGAGAGAGAATTTACATTAGTGACATTTTCTCTGCAGAAAACCTTGATTTGTTCTTGTTTACCTCTGAATGTCAAGGGTGTTTCACATTTGTTTCTTCCTGATAAATATATGCTTCACTGGAAAACTACATCCTACATCCAAGTATGAAACATAGAGATAGCTTTTCTTGACAATTATATGTAGCTTGACATTTGAATAACAGCACAGTAGGAGCACATTATAAGTTCATTTGGTGCAATAAACACACACTTCATCAGTTGACTTTTGGGATAGGTAATGTTAACAGTTCATTTTCCTTTTATTTAAAGCATTAAACTGTTGATTTGTTGTGTTTTGCAGGAAGCTGCACTGCACAAGAAACTACATCCACATGCACCTGTTTGTGTCTTTCATACTGAAAGCTGTGGCTGTTTTCATCAAGGATGTGGTTCTGTATGGCGTCGGGGAGACAGACAATTGCCAGTCATCTGTGAGTAGGCTGTATTTACTCTACTCTCTGTGCTTCTACACACCCTTATGCCTCACCAAAATTAAAATTTTATTAGCAAAGCTGTATATTTTATTGATTTTCTTCCCGGTATTATGAACGGTCGTGCATCATAGATCAAGTTAACTATTCCGTCTGATGTACAAGCAGCCGGCTGTTAGTTTCTGTCCGTACCGGTGGTAAACCTCGTCTATTAATATATCACTCAGACATTACAGACTTTTATGCTTTGTTTCGGAGTTTACTTAACGTCTAAGCGCTCAAGTACTTGTGGGTGTAGCCGTGTTTGTCAAGTCCCTTCCACTCCTGAGACAGTTCCTCATTCATGTGTCAAGCAGGATGTTGTGAGAGTTCCTGTTTGCTGAAGTTCAGCCTGAACTACAGAGAGCTTTATCAATAAATCACATTTAAAGTTTTGATATCTTGTTTTAATCACTTCGTCTGGATGACATGACCATGTAGCAACAATATCAAAACGCGTGTTGAATTAAGATAAGGAGTTAGATAACATACTGGATTACAGTTTCATAGTCAATTTATATTTGATTGATCAAGTCACCAACGTCAGTGGTGTTTTCTCAGGTCTTTGTCTAGCTGAATCCACTGCTTTATTACCAGAGAGGATTAGATCAGCAGACTGTAAATCACCTGCTTTATTATCTCCAAGTGCTGATTGTTAATGGCTGAGTTTAGATATTTCCTCTTCAGGGTGCACAGACTGACATGGTCCAAACACAGCTGCTCGCCCTCTCGAATGCTTCTAAACTCTGCATCAAAAAACTACTTTTGTAGAAAGCAACATAATAAAAGGGAACACCAATTTTACACATCAAGATCAGTTTACTCATTCCTACAAATCCAGCCAAAAACCTTATGTTCTGTGGTCTATTCATTCTTTTTGTATACATGGATAGTCATTTGTTGTTATTTGATTTTTCAGTTTTTAGCTGCCTTTAATAAACACAAATTCTTATAAGTACTAGACACATCAGGACAGAGAGTGCTGAACAATGAGGACATTTTTATATAGCAGAGATTACAATTAAAGACTTGGAAAAATGACATGAAGAAAGTGTTGGTGGATATCATGGATATGAAAGAAACTAAGTTACAATGAGAGTGCAGCCACGCTGGTAAATTTCCATGGAAATTGTATTTTATTTAAACAAATTGGTCATTGCCTTCTTTGTCAAGATCACAAAGGTTTCAGTTTCTACTAGCAAGTGCTTTAGTAAATACTTATTTATCCAACAATATAAACCAGAAGAAAACGTTGGCTTTCTCATGTCTCTAAGGCTTTGGAGGGAGATTTTTATAGTCAGCGAAAATAACCCAGGGGATGTCATCAGGGTTATCTTAGCTCTAGTTCACTCTTCTGTAGGGAAACATGTTACAAACTGGGGCTGTGGAGTTTGAAAGGCATGGGCACCCACAATGGTCAAATGAAAGATGCTATCAATCTGCATTATAGGAAGTGTAAGATCCAATATTTTGGGGGCTTGACGTATATTATTGACTAAAAGTCAGGATATCTCATCCTGCTTCTTCAATTAACCATTAACCATTCTTGTTTTCTTCTCTTTTTTATCTATTTATCTTGAGTCCCAGCTTATGTAGATAATACAAGATTCATTGGTATGCCCCTTTGAAATGAGACTATATGTAACTTTTGAAAGAAGTAACAATTGTCCTCTTACAAATGAAAAGGTCGAGTTCATCAGCAGTAAGCAATGCACTCAGAGGTTTTATCGCTACAGCCTGTATGGTATGACCAGTGTTGTAGATAATGATAGAAAACATTATGCGAAATAAAGCTGTTATTGCTTTAAGAGTCAATTTACTGACTTAAATGTGTTACTGTTATTCTACATTTCATAGTTTACCCTTACCACATGATTGTCTTACATAGTCTTGGTTTAAATGTGTCTTCCCATGGTACTGTCAGGGGTAGATATAAAAAATAACATGCATCTCAAATACACTTTGCCTTGTAGTCATAATTACTATAATCAGCACAACCATAAGGTATCCCCTGTAGATTTGTGTCTAATTACATTATTCTCATATTAATTGGGATATGACTATATGCTCACTGCAGCTTTTAATGAGGGCCTTGCCAAGTCTAACATAATTGTTTTCTTCTAAGAGAGTCATCAATGCTAATTTTAGTGAAACTTACCAAAAACATTCTCTGTGTAGGCTCATCCACTGGCAACTATATTTGTCTTCATCATTTGAATTTTAATGTAATTGCATTTATCGACATTCACTGGTAATGCAATACTAACGTCCTGGTTCTCCTGTAGGTGGGCTGCAAGGCAGTGATGGTGTTCTTCCAGTACGGGGTCATGGCAAGTTACTTCTGGCTGCTGGTGGAGGGCCTGTATCTCCACACTCTGTTAGCCGTTTCCTTCTTCTCTGAGAGAAAGTACTTCTGGATGTACATACTGATTGGTTGGGGTACGTGCCAGCCTCTATACCGTATGTTGATGAATACAGATAACTCACACAAGCTCATTTGCAAGGAGATTTGATCCATCTGTCTGAAGTGGCTGCCAGAAATGGTCAAATGCCTAATGTCTGTTTGTCAGCCACAACATACATGATAATAAGTAAATGAAATTATAAGTGAGGTTTTATACCTGCTGGGCATTTTGGATCTGCATATGAATCAGTCTTACTGCCAGTTTTAGATGAGAGAAGCTACCACTCCGCTCCGCTGTTAAGCGTCCTGCTATGCTTTTGATGCTCTTGATATGAAAACAGTTCATTTAACTAATCCGAGCATCTATGGCAGACGCAATGTGTGAATAAAATGAATTCCTCCCAGAACTGAGACATCAAACAAATTGAGACTTTTGGTATTTTTAATGGATAGCTTTGGCAACAAGGATGCTCGTTTGATGAGAGCTTTCATCTTTGAAATATTTTGGCCCTACATTTTTATCTTTCAAATATTTACTTTGACCTTTTGTAATAAATTCCAATGTTACTTTCCTTTGAAATGTAATTTGAACAACCATTCCCCAAATTTCTGATGTTTTTCTCCCATCACAGCAATAAAGTAATTATAAATAGGCCTGAAATGTTGTGTCTGCCAGCAGGAAAATTGAAACAAGCCTGTGACTTTCCTGCAGATACCCGGAATGAGGCAATATTGGCACAGAGCACATATGAGTCCGGTTAGAAATGATAAGCATACCCAAAATGCAATTTTACTTCAGCCATAAAATCATCCAAAAGATTAACAGTGTGTATGTGATCAAGGCTCACAGTCATATTTGGTGGTGTTGAGTCAGTGTGGTGTTTGAACACAGTGGACATAATTAATTGTTTTTAAGCCTATCTGAGATGTGGAGATCATTTTAATGTTGAAATAACAAATTTTATTTGTTTCTTGTTTGAAGTGGCTCCAACCATCTTTATCTCAGCATGGGTGATTACAAAGGCTTATTTAAATGATCCCGGGTGAGTTAATCATTCACCTTTGCTATTATCTTGTTAAATAACTTTAATTATCACTGCTAAGTAAAGTTACTGATAAGTTATCAGTACAAGTGATTTAAACATATTTATACACTCAAAATATTATAATAATAGCTGGTATCAGTGGAGGTCTGTGGTGAACTATTAATCTCCAACAACACGCAAAGACTAAGAGCTGAGTGTTCTTTATGGCTACACTACTTCACAAAGCCAACACAGCAACTACATAGCCTAGCGTGTTTGTTAAAACCTAGTAAAAACTAGTTCAAACCAGGCTTTTTGAAATGTGCTTTACCATACAACAATTATTACAGTATGCGTAAGTTATGTGTAATTTCCTAAAAGATACGTTGCTCTGGCTTCGTCTCGTCGCTCTAACCTGCCAGACAGCTACAACAAGAGAGCTAAGTTATGTGTTAAGCTAGCTAGTGAGGCACAGCTAGCCTTAGCTAAATTAACCCACTTTTTGAAAAGATTAAAAATGTGTTTTGGTTACCTGACATGGTAGAAATTCAGTATGTTATCCAACATAAATGAGGCAGTAGCGAAACCCAATCATGATGGATAAGATAAGTTGCTAGCCCTGCTCAAATGTAACTAGCCTAGCTTAGCAGAGTAAGTTAGCACCACAGCCTCTGGCTCTACTGAAATCATTTGATTCAATTTGGTTACGCTACTTTAAATCACTTATATAAATCAGAATATTTTAAACTGCAGATTCATTTATTTTAGTAGTTCATTATTTGAAATGGACTAGAGGTTGAAGGAACACGTTTTGTTTGTAGATATTGTGTTTTCCCTGCACCTTTTAAATAGTTTGGCTAACTAGCCTCAAAACTTCAAAAACAAATTCTCATCTTCACTGAGTCTGCTGCTCTCTGTCTTTGTAGTACAGCTCAAGGGTTTGTTCTGTTTTGTAATTTATTCTTTTACTTTGTTTGTATTTACTCTCTTATCTCTTCTGACAGATGCTGGGAGATAATCAACGACAGTCCATGGTGGATCATCAAAACACCTATTTTAGTCACCATACTTGTGAGTCACGATGAGTAACATTTCATATGCAGTTATTGATAATGTAAACACATTAATAAAAAATAAAAATTCCCTTCCGGCAGGTGAACTTTTTCCTCTTCATCTGTATAATTCGAATTTTGCGACAGAAGATGAATTGCCCCAACATCGGAAGAAAGGAATCCAATCAGTACTCGTAGGTCTTCAATGCAGTACATAATCTCTATCACAATCATTTCTTATCAGGTGACATTGAATAAATTAGTTTTCTGCCGTTACAGTATGTTGTAGATGGTGAGCAATCATAGCTCTTTCATAGTGACAAGCCCAGCCTAGAGTTTAGCTTTTGTGGGTTTTCACAAGGTTGAACACAAGCCTTCTCTTCACTTTTTCATTTTTCTACTGTTTTAGGAGACTGGCTAAATCCACTCTGTTGTTGATACCTCTCTTTGGCATAAACTACATCATTTTTGCCTTCATCCCTGACCACATCCACCCAAAAGTGAGGATGGTGTTCGATCTTATTCTGGGGTCATTTCAGGTAATGTCACATAACAACATGCAAGGTGTTAGTTAATAGTGGTCTGTCAACTTTCCAAATGTTAGACAGAAGCAGCACAATTTACTGATAAATTAAGATATTTTATGTACCTAATCCGACTTCTATAGGATTTCCATCTTGTGTTTGAGGTAAAGATTTGTGCCAAAAACATGGCACCAGATTGAAAACAGAAGTTATCTTTTCTGCAAAGTTTCATGAAAACAGCATCATGAAGACAGTTTGTCTGATTAAGCAAGTGAATTGTTTTTTTAGCCGACATGTTTAATTTTGTAATCTTGAAAAATGAGATCGCTGATTTACTGAGTATTAAATTGAATGTGAATGCTGAGAGCCAAGTGCAATGATGGAAACCTAACGATGGAAA
This sequence comes from Cottoperca gobio, assembly GCF_900634415.1. NCBI lineage: Eukaryota > Metazoa > Chordata > Actinopteri > Perciformes > Bovichtidae > Cottoperca > Cottoperca gobio. Next base: position 18,674,295 of record NC_041371.1, read on the forward strand.
GTATTCTTCATTTATAACCATTTTAGCTCAGAATGATATCTCCTGGGAACAATTCCCAGAGGTCTAAATGATGAACCTCCTGTCTGAAGTTGGTCGTAATCCTAACATCATTATTCATTCACAAGCATTTTGAGTGTTTCCCCAGCTGTACTATCACTGGCATTTCTTTTCAACAACAGCTCTTATTGGACCATAAGTTTGATATACTGTTCTCTTCTTCAGGGTTTTGTCGTTGCAGTTTTGTACTGCTTTTTGAACGGAGAGGTAAGTAAATGCAAACAAAATAACAGCTGTTTAAGAACTTTACTGTCCTTTTATGTCACTAAATCACTAAAAGAAAAAAATAAATTCACTCCTGCTCCTGTTTGTCATACCCTCTTAATGCCTCCTGTTCATCCTGTTTGTCTACCTGCTCGTCTCTCCTGCAGGTACAGGCGGAGATTAAGCGTAAGTGGCGCAGATGGATGCTGCAGAGGTTCCTGGGTGCTGACACTAAGTACCAGCAGCCCTCCATAGGCAGCAACGGCAACAACTTCAGCACCCAGATCACCATGTTGACCAAATGCAGCCCTACAACGCGCCGGGCGTCTGAGTGTCAGGAGCACTTCTCCGCCATCTGAAACCTCTGAAAAGGGTGGAAAGGCATCTGACTTCATTTATATATATATTAAAAAAACATTTTCACAGACTGTTGTAATGTAGCTTTGATCAGGAAGGAACTTCATTGATACCGGAGGTTGACCACTAAAACTAGCAGGTATCTGATATTTACATCTGGGCTGATATTTAATCAAACAGATTATTTCTTAATACAAAGTAAAGCTTTGAGTTTACATGATGAAGCAACCAAAACTGGCTACTGACAAGTTGTTGAAAATCAATTCTCAGAATAAGTCTTTAATAATGAACACAATACTGAATACTGCAGGGAGAAAGATCTCCATGGCCACTATGTAAATTAAAGGGAAATGAAATGGAGGTCTTGGCCAGTGTTTTCCATCTGATGTTAAGCAATCGTTGGACAGGGCCAGAGACGAGCTGTGTCCTATAAGAAGCAAGATGTTTATTAAAAGGGTGTGTTACACAAGAGGACTCCAAGCACTTAACCTAATGGCCCATGTTGCTCAGGGGACCAATGGTAAGAACATTGACGACAATGTCAGGTTGTTATGAACAGTAGTCACAGAGGAGGAAGCTACAGCATAACCAACGTACATGTACTGGACGTTCCTATCCCGTCAATGACAGTTTTACACAGGGCATACACTCTGCTGAATTACTGCCGGATAACATTCCAGAGGAGACACTGAAGCTCCCGCTTGTGAAATTTATCTCAGATTACAAAGGCTTTTAGATTTGTCTGAGTGCACAGTCGCTCAGCAGACGTTCATTTTTTACTGTTGCTGCAACTAATGGACCAGATGTATTCCATTATTAGTCCACAATACACAACATTGTAAATAACTATGTGGCAACACTGATTAACTTCCATTAACTGGATTGCATGGACAATTCATTTCATTGCATTGTTTGTTAGCTTTCTATTCTAATATATTCTATTCTATATTTAGAGATGAAGTAAATGTTTTTATTGTTATTGCACCCTACTGTTTTTTTAGCCACGCTAGCAGCATGGCTGTTGGTCGGTCAGCCTACCACTTTGGTCCACACAGAAATATCTAGACCTATAAGGATGGATCGCCATGACATTTACAGACATTCGTTGTCCCTGGATGATGGATCTTAATGACTTTGATGACTTTTTAATCTAGCACGACCAGAAGGTCAGAGTTACCACTTATCTACTGAAATCATCTCCAACATGGATTTGGACAACATTATTTTAACAGACATTATTCCTAGTTGATGGATCCTATTGACTTTGGTGATGCCCTGACTTTCCCTCTAGTGCCACCATAAAGTTGACATTTGTGTTTTTTTGTGAAATGTTGGATGATTTGCCATGAAACTTAGTTTGGACATGTATGTTCCCGACCCGGATGAATTGTAATAACTATGGTCCTGCATTAACTCAATCAATACTTTGATTGTTGACATGAAAACTGCAAAATTAATGACATTCTCATCAGTCTCTGCTATACTTTGAGCATACCACTAATAACAGATGCTAACATGCTAAACTAAAATGGCGAAATGGTCAATATATACCCTCAAAACATCAGCATGTTAGCATGCTGATGTTAAAGGAGTACTTAACCCTCAAAATGACCATTTCTATATCAATTATTTACCCCTGTGTTAACTTGAATTATCATGCCTCCACAGGGAACAAAAATTCAGTAAAAAAAGGAGAAAAGTCTTGATAAATTAAAATAAATGGAGCCCGTGTTTAACAACAGCTATATCTATATCAAAACATCTGTTTACATCTCGTGCTGTATAATCCAAGTCTCTATGAATGCTGACTCACATGCATTTTCACTAAAACTTTACAATTTAAATCATTTTTGCATAAACAGTTTTAGCATGGACAAGGAACACCCTTCGCAGGCATGTTTATGCAGAAGTGTTTTAGTGAACAGTAATGAGCATGCGACTGGATAAATGAGACTTGGATTATACTGCTCGAGTTCTGTTAGAGCTTGTAAACAGTTTTGCTGTTGTTAAACATGGCCCCCATGTACTTCAATTCATCAAGACTTTTCTCCGTGTTTTGATTCTTCATTCACTGTGAAGGCATGCGAGAAAAAAAAAGTTTTCTTCAAGAATTCAAGGGCACACAGCGTGAGTTATTGATATAAAATGGTCATTCTGTGGGTGAAGTATTCCTTTAAACTCCAAGCACTGCCTCACAGATAGCTAGCTTGGCAGTAGATTCTTAGTCTGGTTTGATGTAATTCATCAAGTTCAATGGCACCATCCATGATAGTTGTTATTCTCTCTCTCTCTCTCCCTGTTAAATGATGTTTTCAAACATTTATTTTAGGCCACCTCCTGGACAAAAAAAGACATTTTCGAACATTAATATGTACAGGCAGTGAGTGTCACATTTCACGTGGAGGTCATGTTGGAGTTGATGTTTACTTCAGTCCCTCTTCTTGTTGTACCCGTGTGTGTAAAACTGAAACTGAACTGAAAGTACCTCAGACTAATTGTCCCACACAGCTATTGTATACAGTGTAAATACGGCTAAAGAATTGGTTTATGATGTGTTTTGTGGTGATGACTTTTAGTGCTCAGGAGTCAACTGGAAATCGATGTTTACATTTAAACGTTCCTCACTCAAGCTATCTGCATAATGTCACTTAAGTGTCTCTTATTTGTTGCCATGTACATTTTGTGTAAATATGGTGTACTTTACAGGATGTGGAATCAGCTGTAAAGATGTTATTGAACAAAATGTCAGATGAGGATGAATAAAACCATTTGCACTGTGGACAGGCCTAAAAGTGAGACACGGTTCTTAAAGCAATACAGTCAACCGTTATCTTTATTTCTGCTTCAAATAAAGCAAACAGGTATTAAAGAAACTTTATGAAATAATATAACAAAAAAACACATGTACAAATCAACATGTTAGCTTTTTATAAAATAAATTTGATGTGAACTCATGTTCACCTCTACTTAGACTTAACATGTATCTGTCTCCCCCTGCTGGAAAACTTAAGGTAAAACAATTTCATAACACTTTTTCGTCTTCAGAGACCAAATACAATTGTCTGTACCCTAAGCCAATTTTGGGACAATGTCCATAATGAGTACACTCATTTACTTCATGACTAATGTTACACTATTAACCTTGTAGCATATATATATATATATATATATATATATATATATATTCAGTTATAACTTGGTGAGGCGCAGAGTGTTAAGACGCACTGGAAGAATAGTGGATCCCGCTGCATAGCTGATCTCTCGCAAAATCCCATTCCAGCACTTGTCTGGCTCATCATATCTGTGGGAAACATAAATATTATAGCGTCTGAAGATAGCATACAATAATAACAAATGCAATTTCAATGCCTTTCATTTAGAGCTGAAAAAAAAGGAAAAAAATAGTCAAAATGATCTGATTTCAGCTTCTTAATTGTGAATACTTTGTGGTTTCTTTCTAGGACAGTAACCTGAATATCTTTGAGTTGTGGACTAAAACTAAACATTTGAGGACATCATCTTGGGCTTTGGGAAACACTGGTCGACATTTTCTAACATTTTATAGACCCAACATAATCAACAGATTAATAGACAATGAAAATAATCGTTAGTTTCAGCTTTACTCATCATCTGCAGAGAGTGATTTGACATGAATGGGCCTTTTTAGTGCGCTCCATTACTAATAGTACATGGGAAGAAAGGAAAAGTTCATTTTTGGAGATTGTTTTCCCGCCCTCAATTTTAGACCTTAATGAACTGCAGTATATGTTTATGTATGGAAATAGACCATGGCATAAATGTTGAACTCACTAAGCAGGAAAAGTACATTAATAATGATGTTTCAATTTAGGTATACCACTATGTTGTGAAGAGTGAGCCAACATGAACAATACCAGGACCCTGGAACCGAAGCAACTGGAATGCAGCCGTTAATATAAAATATTGTAGGTCTGTTATATTCTACTTTTTTTTTTAAATTGTCAACAGATCTCACGAAAACCGACAATGCATTAGTCTGTCTCTCAATACTTTAGTTTGTCTGTGACACAATTTGTTCCCAGTAAAGATGTAAATATTTCAAACAGGTCACAAAAAAACCTTTCTAAAAAAGACTCTTACTAAACAGATTGGTTCTGTAGTTTTTAGAAAATATTAATGAAACCGGAGACAATAGTGCACTTTCGGGATCTATTTTAAGCTGCGGATTAATAAACATTTGGTGTATGAGTATGAAAGGAGCTTCATGGCACAGAGGAATAGGCTTTAATAAGATTTGTCAACAATTAGAAAAACTTAGAATATCACCAGACTTATCCTCGAAGGTTATTCATAAAACCTGTGCTTTTCCTTTAGGCAAAGGTATGACTATTCTATCACAATCTGGCATCAAATTTTTCTTTGCTGTGTTGTTAAAGGTTTTGTAACTTATTTGTTTCAAACATTGTAAATCAGGTTGGTATCATGTCATTTTAATTGTAGGATCAAATCTCTCGTTTTTATTTGAGCCATTGTGATCACATTATAATCACTCATCATGTGAAAAGAGCAAGTGAAGGGCGCTCTCACCTCCATATGTCGTTCATCTCTGTTGGGACGGGCTCCTCACTGGTTTCACTGGGCATCATGGCAAAGCCCCCCACAGCGTACAGGAAACCTCCCATCGAGATCAGATTGAGAGAGCTGCGCTCCTGAGGGAACTCTGTGAACTCGGACCACCTGGAGCACAACACAATAATCCAAGTGATGATGGTGTTGAATAAGCTGCTACGTTACTGTATGATACGCACAGCAGTGCTATTTTAGGACCTAACTGTTCACGCTTGATGAGTCATTTCACTACTGTGGACAGATGCTTCACCGCATAGCAATGAGATAAACATCTAACAGTTGTCTCACTTGTTGGTGGCAATGTCGTAGACCTCCACGGAGCTGGTGAGGCCTGTGTCTGTGACCCCCGTCACCACAAAGATCTGTTCTTCGTGGACGATGATACCAAACAGGGAGCGGGCCGTCTTCAGGGGAGCCAGGTCCTTCCACTCAAACTTAGTGGGGTTGTAGACACAGACCCTTTTCATGCATTTCCTGAATGAAACATTTAATACAGTGTGTTATTATGGCTAAGGGCTCTCCACTGATTTATTATTCATGAAGTTCAGTACTCGTCACATGGAGTACAACTCGGCTTGTAAACACAGCTGTAAAATGTTTTTTCTGTGGAAAGAAATAACACAAATCATGTCATAAACTGGAGGTGTAGAGTTTAAAAGGAGGGGGTGTTTAGCAGGCAGGGAGGGTCTAATGAAAGATGCTGTTGAGTTGCATTAAAGGAAGTGCAGGATCCAGTGTTTTTGGAGGTTACTAGAGAAAAGGGTAAATCTTACAAAATAAGCAATACAGAAAAAAGTGATACCTTAAGGTTTTGGTTTGCAATACAATGGCAGTGTTAAAGACTGTATACTGTAGAATTATTGTTAAATGGACCCACAGAGTGAAAATACAATGCTGAGGTGTCATACATTATCATACATTATATATAGAGTGCCACATACTTGCTTTCAGACTTTCCTCCTATGACGTAGACAAGACCTTTGTGTGATACGGTCCCATGGCCATACACTTGATAAGGCAGAGGGTCAGACTCTCCCCATTTGAATGACCTGTGTACACAAAAATGTGAAACATCATCATATACTGACCCTAAAGATGATATCAGTGAATGTACAGACTCATGCAGCAACGATTCTGATTTTAAAAAATGATGATGAGGGACATGCTCGGGAATCAAGAAGCCACATGTTGCCCTAAAGAAAACCATGTATCTCTGAATTTAGATTTTGTTTCGGTTAAATTCTTTTTATGAGCCAATTAATGAGCTGAAAGAGGCATTGTCAAAAAACTGAAAACGGGGCATTACATTTTGGAGATACAGATTAGTGATGAAATACTTCTTTCATGTAGCATTTTATACTGTATCTATGGAAATATATGTAATGCCTGTAATATGACAATGATAGTGATGGTTTACACTTTCTGTTTCTGCAAAATCAGTTATCAATAGGATACATTTCCTGAAAAGACTTTCCTTGAAATAGCTGAGTGTTTTCATTTGGATAATAGATACAAAACAAATCATTAGTTAAGATCCATATCCACACTTACTGTCTGTCATAGATGATGACTGAGTCCAAGGCGTGCTCGCCATCCTTCAGTTCCTTTCCTCCAACAACAAAGATGGAGTTTTCAGCTTCAGTGAGTCCGAACAGACAGCGAGGGTTGGGTTGTGAGGGCATCCCTAACCACTCTGAACTCACTGGGTCAAACTGGGGATGAAAACGATGATATGAAAGGAATGCCAGGCACAAGGAAGAGAATATAAGAGAAATGTGATGTGTTGTCAGATTACAAAGGGATACTGATGGTCTTCACGATTCACACACTATACCTGCAGGAAGTAAGAGCTGAATGGTTCGTCTTTGTCCTCCTCGTTGTAGATAAGTCCTCCGACAACAAACACCTGGTTCTCCTTGGTCACCAGGCTGCAGTGGTTCTTGGGAATCTTTGTCGACTCTGAGACCACAAAGCATTCATTTCCTACCGGGTCATAGGCCACAGTCCCTGTGTCACTGATCATAAGTATCAGTTCCAGCTCAAACATCCCAAAGCGAGGGTTGTTGTTGAGTATGCCCGGCAAGTACCCTTCGTCCTCCTCATCATCGTCCTCCTCCTCCTCCTCACTTCCTTCTCCCCCCTTTGCCCCGTCACTGTCGATCTTACTGGGCTTTGGGAGACGCCCTCTGTAAGCATCCTTGACGAGATCCAGCTCCTTCTTGATGTCCTGGCTGAACCGGAGGTACTGGTGACGCTCTACTTTCTCTTTGAAGTAGTCCAAAGGTATGAGCCTGAAACGGATGCAGTGCAACAGCTCCGGCAGCTCCTTAGCGCGGTTTGTCTCGTCATGTCTAACCCAGTCCATCAGAGATTCAAACACCAGCTCCTCCCGCTCAATGTTGAGGGCGTCTGAGGTGATGATGATGGCCAGCTCGCTCGCCGCAAGCTGCAGGAAGTCCTGGTCCCTGACAACGACCTGGTAGCGTTCGCAGATGAAGTCTCTAGCCTTCAGAACAAGCCTGGGACAATCCAGCAGCAGTCCCAGTCTGAAGATGGCCAAGCAGTTTCCCAGCACCAGCTTCTCTTGGAGGTAGGACACACATACAGAGAAGATGGAGGGGATCTGGTACATGTTAGCAACCATGAAGATATCCTGGACGTTTTGTTCTGTCAGATTAATGTCAGAGGTGTATAAGTAGCGCAGGATCATCCCCATGACACCTGGCTCCACATCTTTGAGGACAATCTCACGGTTTTTGCTCTCCTCCAGGTCAGACAGGAACATGGCCTTGAAGAAGGGGCTGCTGGCCGCCAAAACCAAGCGGTGGCAGGGGAACTTCTCTTCCTGAATTTTCAGGACACAGTCCACAAACTTGTCATTCTCCAAGAGGTCACACAGTCCGTCTTGAAGCAGACTCTGTTGGTACATCCGAGGCTGCTCCACCGGGTCTATAGTCATTGCCGCCATTTTGATCTGTCTCCTTATCCTGGTTGGATTTCGTGGGCACCCTACTCGCTCCCCACAACGGAGTAGGACTGTCAGCGTGCAGAGGGCTGCCCAGATCGCTGGCGATAGTCTTCACGGGTTGGTTGGCTGGTGGCTGCAGCTGTCTGTGGCTGTCAGTTACTCTGTAAGTCAGGGGTATTTATAGACAGGCCCCTCACAAAGCTGAGGAATCCATTTTGGTGGACCTACCTACTCCTGCACCACACAGACCCCCACAAACAGCTGAATGACTAAGCACGGGGTGACAGCATGTTAAATCTAGCAGAACATCTCACTAGGCAGTCTGACTGACTCTGATTACTTTGATTTTCATAAACTCTTTACAAGTTGTTTTTTCTCTGTAATCCAACTACTTAAATAGTGCAAGTGAATACACCGGCTACACTGACACTGACAACCTTATACCAATTACATCAGTGGAGGTACAGGAAAGTATATACTGTGTTTTAGAACAAAAAATACACCAAGCATGAGCACAACACCTAAATGTATTGTTTATTCACAGCGTCAAAAGGAACCTACTAATAAGTGACACACTACAGTATGTACCACATCACTTGACACGGGTGTTTCTAGTTATTATTTAACAGTTGATATACTCTACATGCCCTTCCATTTAAATCACCAAAGAGTCCCTCTTACATTTATAGAAACAAACATAACACATTTATGAAAATGTCCGTTCCAACTAGAGTTGCAACAACTAGCCTACTAATCAAGTAGTTGTTTGAGAAAAAAATTCTAATATTTAAATAATCATAATAATAATGAATAATTCCTTTTAATCCAAAAATAACAGAAAATGCTGTTTTTAGCCACTCAAATATTGATATTGAAGTGAATATCTTTGGGTTTGGACTGACAAAACAAGACATTTAAAAGCATGCGCTTGGACTTTGATAGCTGGGATGGACATTTTTCAGTATTTTCTGACATTTTATAGACCAAACAGTTCATTGATTGCCTGATTAATCGATAACGAAAATAAACTGTGGTTCCAACACGTGTACTATTAATTCATTGCATAATTGTTTAAATATGATTAAAACACCAGGTCCATACAAAATGGTTCATTATCAAATCAATCCTCTTTCAGATAACAGCTCTCATTATTTATTATACATGGAATCAATAAAGATTATGAGACATGCTCACACATGTTATATTTGTGGAATACGTGTAACCACTTTAATCATTCGATCCAGAGATGCATCCAGGGTGATAAACAACACTGGCACCTATTGGCTGAGATGAGATATGAGCCAAATCTAGTGGGGAGACGAAAACAATTTATGGAAAATTAAGCGCCACTTTCACTCATACATACACAGGGAATATTTTTAGTTAGGTGTAATTCTGATTAGCGGATTTACTTACAGGTTTACTTAGAGGAGGAGACACGTGACCTGTAAACGCTTTGTGGAGCCAAATGCAATTTAACAGTTGGTGACTGAAAGATAAATGTCCAAATGTAGGGAGATATGTAATATATTCATATTAAAATGACTGAAGATCATTTAACGATCACAATCTATTTTCTATTACTTCCTGGTCTTTATATTTTTTACTGTTTTGAAATTTGACTGAAAATACTTTAAGTTTAATACTTTAATACTTTAATATTTTATGATTAAGTGCCTACACCCATTTGTACTGAAATATTGTGACGTTTTTATTGATTTATATGGATTTTCAATAAGAACAATAAGTGAACAAATGAGTGTGTCACTCAAAAATCAGGAGCTCCGATTAAATAGGCAAAACTTTCACAGGTGAAACTAATTACATTAATTAAAGCTCTGCCCCACTTATCCGTGCCAGTACCACCACACAACAGTGTGAAGGTCATACTTATTGTTATTAATTACACCTGTGCATTTCCTGCAAACTGACAAGATATTTCCCAATAACAGAGTTCATTAATGTGTTTTGTTTAGCTGAAAGACAGACAAAGCAGGGCCCCCTCCTGCAACATGTTTATACAATTTAGTTGCATATTAAACCAGGCCTACAATAATGTGTAGGGCAGACTAAATTGTCATGTATAAACATACCTTTTTATGGTGCATACAATACTAAGCTTCTAAAATAATAATACATAGCCATTAGTTTGCAGTTATGAATAAGTGCCACACAGTAATTTAGCACAAATTAGCTAATTCAAGTGATTGCACGAGGATTCATTAGACCAGGGGTGTCAAAACAGTGTCAACATTTATTGAACAGGATAGAAAATAGCAATAGCATATTGGATAATATTCATATTATTGCGGGCCGGATATAATTGTACCCGCAGGCCTTGAGTTTGACATGTCTGCATTAGACTATCATAAATGCTGTCTCAATTAAATGGGTGTTTTTTTTTCCACAAATTAGACAATTTATCATTGCTGATTATATGTTGGATTTATGTTACTGTTATGTGTATTTTCAGACATATTTTAAATTTAAAGAATATCAAAAATCCCCCCGCAGTAACTCTGAGGACCTCCTGTTGGATTATAAAATACTCTGCTCAGATTGAAGTTGCTGTAAATTACATTATATCACTGAACACCATGCACTTTTTCACTGCAGACATTTTGCCATAGTAGGAAAATCCCAGGTGTTGTGAATAACATTAACGACTCTGTTCCCAGTGGAAAGGTGTCCATTGTCCTCCACTATACTAGAGAGTAGGGGGGATGTCAATCAAGACTGTTCACGCCCACACAGCCCTAATCAGGCAAACTAAGTGGAAACACCTGTGTGGCTGAACCTATATGATTTTATCACGCTCACAAGTTAATCTCAGTCAGTGATCAGCTCTGGTCCAACTGGGCCATCTTGTGGCAATAGATGACAATGTCTCACTTTAAACCCACACTGGTGACTTATTATAGCATCATCATCGATTTAAATCATTTAAATTATTAAAATATTTTAATGTCACTGTGCTTATCCATCCAAGCAAACAACAATACCATCCATTTCACTCATCTCTCTATATGGCAACAAAACAAACTTATACTTCTGTCACTTTTGGATGAAACAAATTTTATTTCAAACTTTATTTCAAGTCAAACATTCGCAATAAACACCTTTGAATAAAAACCCTCCAATGAGAAAAGGCATTACGATCTGTATTAACATGTTCTCTCTGGCTGCTGCACTGAAGACAGACAGCAGGTTTTGGTGACAGGCACCATAAGAGTGACCCATATTCTCTGCAGGGACTATTGCCTTTCATAGTGAGCTGAGGGGCCTGGGTCATGTGAAAGAGGGTGGAGGGAAGATATTCTGAAATGTCACACCGACAGTAATCTTGCATGGTGGTGGAGTAAATCGTTCTCTGGACGGTTGAACTACATTAATTTGTTCAAGATTCCGAGAGTTTTAATACATTCTCCATCAGCTTTAGACTATCCTACACATTGTAACTTGTATTTTTGCTTCGTGAAAGTAGAGCAAATATACAATCAGCTGCAAGCTATGTGGAGGGCCTCCACAGCACCCTGTGTTTTATTTTCTTCATTGCACTCCATACATGGCACCCTGATTTCAAGTTTTTAACCCTTTCAGTATGGTTAAACATTGTGATGATGAGGACCAAAGGCATGTAAGGCAAAATTAAGACACCATCTGACTAAAAATAGTCATATTGACAATGATTAAAGAAAAAAAAAAAAATATATATATATATCCAAATTTGAGGAAAAAAACAAAGTGAACACAGGAGACAACCACAGTAGTTGTTCCTTCACATTACTGTATGTCTTTATACTTTTAGGTGTAGCATCGTAAAATATTTAGCAGGCCTATAACTATATATATATATCTTTTGTTCAGATAAAATACAAATACAAAATGCACCATCGGTGGATTTGTGCCAAAAGACGTGGCGATTATCTACAGCAAGTGCACTTGAGGATATTTAACAGTTCAAAACATTGCCTCCCTTCTGACAAACAAAAGCAAAAACACAGGCTTTGTGAACAATACAGGTGCTGACTAGCTGTTACAGTCTGGTTAGGTACAGTTCGCAAGGCCGAGCATGGAGCAATGTGAGGGGGCTGTGACCGTGAAGTTTGTTTTTCTGTCTGTTTATTCTGCTTTTTCTTTTCCGCCATCTACTGGCTTCACTGGCTCCGGATCCTCCAGCAGGGCTTGTTTTCTCTCCCTTTCCTTCACCAGCTGGACGCCACAATAGGTCACAAGTAACACTGAGAGGGTGGACAGAGGGAAACCTGGAAGAAAAACACAAAGAGGGAAAGAAAGAGGGGGAAAAAGAATGGCTTTAAGTGAATGCAGCTTTCTTTTCTTTAACTGTTGATAATCCTGTGTACAACCTCTACGTTTACCAATGCTGTGTTATTGTTAATGTTATTTTATTAAAGCAACAAAGGATGTTAAGTCATGTGATATCTGGAGGATGGCGCCCTCGGAGATTCGGTTGTTTTTGATGTCTGTCTGAGTTGAAACTGACAGAAAAGCCGCAGGTGGATGTTTTATATAATGAACCCTTGTTGTTCCTCACCTTTGAAAATGAGCCGTCTTCCCACCAGTTTGGCAAACTGCAAACTGTTCAGGGAAAGGACGTTGTAGAGGACGATGGTCCAGAAGTTGGCAGCATTGAACACACCCCGGATCCTGCGTGACATGGCTTCACCCATCACACCCTATAGATGCAGTGGACACAGCAGGTGCATTAAGCGATATGGCACAAAATGACACTTCATCATCCCATATATTGACTGTGGGATTGTTATCTTAATGTTTCTCACCTCAATGGTAGAAAATGGTGGAAAGGAGAACAACTTGGCCACCCACAGCTCAAAGTTGAGGCCAAAGCAGTTGAAAAAGGACCAGATGTAAACCAGCTCACACGGGCCCAGCCACAAGGTGGTGACAGCGAAGGTGCAGATGGTTGCCAGGAGCTCCTTGAAGATTTTATCGTGATCCCCGCCAATATAGTCATAAACATACCTGCAAAATTACAACTCAAATTCAACTTGATGAAGAACCAAACCTCTCTATACTTTAGGTTAACCAAAGATAGAGTGTTGAAGATGTTGTCATGTAATGAGCCCACTTGTATTCATGTGTGATGATGGTAGTCCCCATTTCTCTGTGTTGTTCAACGGGTTTTGGTGTCTTGATGTGGTATTTTGGGGGGATTTTTTTAACAGTTTTTATAAATTCTCGAGTCGTCAAAAATTGTTATATTTTGTACCAAATCTGTGTAACAAAAGATATCAACCCAAAAATTGCTGCAACAATTTATGAGACATAATAGAGCATGGGAATGGCCATCATAAACGTTGATCATAATGTTCTGAGCACTTACACACTCTGAATGTTCAAAAGGTGAATAGATGCCTAACACAATAGGAGAGAGGTTGAATGCAAACACTCACTTGCACAGCCAGTCATTGATGCCTCTGTCAAAGTGCCTAAAAAAGACAGGTTAACATTTTAACACAACCTCAAGGTTTAGCATGGTCAACAAAGAAACTACACCATCATTTCTTAAGATTACACACAAAGTAATCACACGTACGTCTCAGAGAAGACATAGAGCATGGTGATACATTTGGGAGGCTGAGGAGGGTCCAGGTGGTCCAGTCTAGCCACAGTGTTGATGACACCAAACATTATGGCTGCTTTCACCCAGTCATACACCAGGTTGGAATAAGCAAGACCAGCTGGGTACACATGGAAACAAAGCAAGGACATTGATGGTGGTTGATATTTTACATTACATTATACATTAATACATCAACTTACTACTAAAGCGGTAGATTTTCATGCTTGATAAAGCACATAAAAGTGATGAATAGAGCCAATATTAGATATTAGCCCCTCATAATGACCACATGAAAACAGCGTGGAAACATACATATCTAACTCACCCAGACACCAGTCAGAAAGCTTGCCCACCAGCTTCATGTCACTGGGGATTGTTAAGATGTAGAGGTAGTGGAAGAAGACGTCGACCACCAGAATAACTCCCAGATGCAACAAGGCCTTGGTGGTGATGTTCCACATCTCCCTTTCCTTGCGGGTCAGCTGGGAGTTGTTCACCTGTGGAATTAAAAACATTCAGTTTGGTGAACAAGCCGTCAATTATATGACCATTTCGGCATTTAGAGTATAAAACACTTTAGTCATTTTGGTAACACTTTCTATGATGCCCATGTCTAAAATGCATTATAATCTGCTTATAGCACATTATGATTATAGTTATAAGCACTCATAAGTATTCATAACTCCATATCAGTATGTTTATAATGCACTATAGACTAGGTGTCATAGAAAGTATTACCGTCACCTAAATTATTTTCTGTCTCTGCTCATGGCTTCAAATTGAGTTATATAAACACATAGCATGTGTTGCATTACATGTTCTCAATGTACAATGTTCTCTCTTGAGTGATGACTTAATAACTACTGTCAGATTTCAGATGGCTGCTCTCTTTTCCACTTCAACTCATGTTTCACCACTATTCTGTTGAATCTTAAATCCTCACCTGGGCATGAAACCTGTCGAAAGTCATGATAGGTCCAAAGAAGAAGAATGGGAGGTAGAAGTTGTATCTCAGCAGGTCACAGAATGTGTAGTTGCCGTCCTTCTTCTCGCAGTTCTCTAAGGCAAAGCTCATACAGCGCATGATGCTGAAGCCGCAGCCTCCGTAGAACAGGATGTCTTGCAGGTCAAAAGAGCCCGTCACCAAGGCTTCCTGAAGAAGCAGTCTGAATTATTCTGAGCCTCAAACATCATCATTTTGTATATGGACAATACCTCTACACATAGGAACAAGCACTTTACAACATTACACCTGCACCTTGTTCTCAAGTACATATTACTATTGCTATTATTATTATTACAACAGGAGTAGTAGCATACGTTGTTGGTGCATATCTAACATAACATACATTACATTGAATTATATTACTGACATCACTATATAATCCTATATTACTACTTATATTATCATTATTGAAATGTAATGGTACATACTACAGTATATTATGGTATTATTGTCTCTTAAATATGTTTCATAGTAGGACCTGCAACTAGCGATTATTTTTCATTATCGATTACTCTGCTGAATATATTCTCAATTAATCACATATTAAAATATTTGGCAATTATTTTTCTGTCAATCAACTTATCTATAAGTACAGCTCTATTTCATAGTATTGTGTAGTGTGTGTATATACCATATACTGTTTGAATATATTTATATGTAACACCATATACTTTAACATATTTTATTTGTGTATATATATATAATATATATATATATATATATATATATATATATATATATATATATATAAATATATTATATATATTACTTTTGCAATTGATTGATTAATGGTTTGGTCTATTCACAAAAATTGTGAAAAATGTCCATCTTCATATTTTAGAGGCTAAAAACAGCATTTTTTGCCATTTTCAAATGAAAGATTAACGATTATTTTTCTGTCGATGGACTAATTGTTGCAGCTCTAATATATAAACATATATCAATAAAGTCTTATCTTATCACATTCAGGCTCCTTTAATGCTTTTGTTTAAGAGATATCCTTTAAATTCCCACAACTCATTCTTTATGAGGGGATCAAGCGTTTCATTCATCTAAGTCCTGGAAGAGCCCGTCTGCTGCTTTAGGGTTTGGACCTGGAACCACTCACTCACCTGCCAGGAGTTATAGGGCTCCAGCTTGATGGAGGCCAGCGTGGTCAGGCCGGCCACAAAGCACAGCCATTTCATCTTGACAAGGGCGATGCTGTAGAGTATGATGCAGTGAGACAGAACCAGAGTCATGAAGGTCCAGCCCATCGTGATCAGGACTGCCAAACCACCGTACACACCAAAGATCAAGGATCTGTGCTGTGGGTAAAGAGGCCAGCTTCAGTGTGGCCACATCACGGCACTTTTGTACTATTCATGATTTAATGAAACACACACAAGGTGTTAGTACAAACACACAGTTGAATCTACTACAATGGATATATTTTAGGATGAAAAGATTAAATTGTGGGGGAAAACAACAAGTTCATGTATTAATAGTTTAAATGAAACACATGACAAAAATGTTATAAAATTGACAAGTTTATTAAGGTTACCTTACATCCATCTATACCAATCTTCATTGTAAGCATGGAACAAGACAAGAAAAACATGTTTAAAACAACTGTTTTAAATATGTCAAGAATATTCACTGATGCACTCCATAACAGACAGCATCACAGTCCAACACAATGCAGCTCATGCTCATGCATCAAGTCAATTATGTCTTAGACCTTGGGGTACATATATACAGCATGACAAAGTATATGTTGCTCAATAGAATAGAACTGAATTACTTGTACAGCCCAAGGCCTATACTGTTGTATATGTTCTTGCCATACCAAGACAAGTTGATCATTTTCACCTTCCCGTTTACAAAAGCAAACATGTCCAGTGCTCCTTCACATGTCGTGGAACTCCAACATAAACGTTATCAAGAGCTCTGTGTCCGTAGAACATCTCAAAAGATGATTATCATCACATTCATGATGTCTAGTTATTTCCTCACGTATATATTTTTTATTTTTCTTCTTTTTCCTTCTTTTCCACTTTTTTAAAATTATTTTTTCTTTATTTTAATTGGATTGTTTTCTACTGGTTGGTTAGTTTTCATGCTCATTTATTGTGCTTCTTGTTGTCATATATGTTTCTAAATTATGTTAGTGTAGTCCTTTTTTTTTTTCAGCCTTATGTGTGTGCAAATAATAAAATAAGTAATAAATCTGGTGTATTTGATACCTTAATTGGAAAGCTTGTATTCTAACACACCCAAACACACACATATGTATATATACAGTATACAAAGCATATACACACCATAGGAGACATGCCACTATACCTGTATGCAATGAGATTAAAGTGCTAGCTGGTGGACATTCACACACATGCACGCACCTTTGGAGCGAGCAGGCTGAATATCTTGGCAAAGATAACGTGACCGATGAGAGCAAAAAGGATATGATTGCGGAATGTAGAGAACCACATCATCCATTCGAAGTCTGCAACATCCTGTGGCAAAGGAAGACGCATTATTAACAGGTGACAACCACTCTCTCTTTTGACATCTTGCATCAGTTAATCTAATTGTAGAACACATCGAGATACGCAAAGAGATTACATATGAGCATCTTACCATTTTCCTCCCAAAGTAATGCCATCCTGGTTGCACACTTTCCTTGAAGGCCTTTCTGTTTTCATTCTCTGAATATAGAAGAAAACAGGATATTCACCAAACAAACTGTAGTATTTACTCACTTAGGTATTACATGTTCAACTCATGGCAAGACATGGTAAAGCTTCTAGGTTTAGGAGTGCTAAATCCTGAGTTTAGGCGGCTTTATTTTTGGAGTTCAATGTAATAATAATTTTGAGAAAAAGGTTGTGTAGGAGTAAGAAAAAAAGAGCTTTGGTATCATTTTAAAATTATTCAGTGAATATAAGGTACGCAAGCCCATTCACTCCATTTGATAACATCAAATATTACATAATGTACTTGTTGCAAAGCTTTTTATTTTTGAGGCTGACATCTACACACTCACACGCTCATAATCTGGTTGTAGATTAGTTCACTGCATAACCTGAGCGAAACGCAGAAATAATAATAAAAAAAACTAAAAAACAAAGATAAGTGTGATAATGATCAGAACCATGGCAGTGATGTTGAGACATTCACTTCACTGCAACAAATGCGACTGGCAGGCGTCCCCACAGTAGCTCCTACAGCTTTGCCTGATTACACTAATGCACATGAAAAAAAAAGGATATCAAAATGTGAGGGTCAGTCGGGGAAAGCCTCTTACTTCTGGGCACACAGCCAAGCTTCTATTACGGGTTTACTGTGCTACTGTAGCAGAGGAAATGCCCACAGACTGAGCAGCCACAAAATGACCATTTCAAGAGATTCAGGAGGGAAAAGAATCAGGACAAAATGATGAGTGACAACATGACTCTGCTCTGGCCAATCTGTGACAGACAGTACCATTCACCAGATTACACTCAGTCCATTCACATCCGTGGACAAAGAGGATACTCCAAGTGTTTTACTGTCTGAAGACATGCAAACATTTGGCGGTATTTTGGGACGAAGCATTTGGAATTAGTTGACTCGGCGTATTTGACTATTAGTCTGAAAAATCTATCAGGAAAATAATTAGAAAGTAATTTTACCGTCTTTAAATTGTCTTCATATTAATAGAAACATGCAGGAATTCCTCAGGGGAGGGGAGTGTGGTCTCTTTTAGTCTGCTAAATTAACTTTGTTCTACGCAGTTTAAGGTTAAATAGAGCAGTGTTATAGTTAGGGGTCTTGTTTTTCTAAAGCTCATTTTAATTATAAATTCCCATCGTTACAATGTAAGTGAGTGACTGTGTGTTTTTTACTCATAAAGTTGGTACGCTGTTCAAAAAGTACCCATTCGCTCTAACTCCAATAAATATAAATGGACTTCAGTGTTACTGTACGTGCTTCAGACATCTCTTCGACATGTCACTCACCACTCGAAGCTTCAGATAGCCAACTGCCTGCCCATATCAAGGCCACGCCGAGTACGGCTGTGTAGAGATACAGCTCATATCTGGGAAGGGCAGCCTTGATCCCCATGGTGAATCTGTACACTGGAAGCCTAAAGGGTTGGAAAGCAATAAGCTACACAATATTAGACCTGACTGAAGGCAAACGGTGGGAAAAAAACAGACATGTCTGAAAAACAGCAATTGATGATAGTGACAATGTGAGCGAGGGGTTTACCAAGGTTTATTGAACCAGTGTTTTTCAGATGCTTCTCCTGAAGGAAAGTATTTAGGGCTGAGACATCAGTATGAAAGCATGCACCTTGACGGCCTTGTTTTAGAAATACTGGTTGGGCGTAACAATAAACATTTGACTAATAAGAGGACAGATCAAAAAAATGTTCTGATATTACTGTAGATTGTTCACTTTAATAATCACACACACATCAAACACAGGTTCTTCATGACAGCTACAGACCATCAATGAGGTGACATTTGACTAACAAGCCTTGAGGATCGACAGGGCAATGACTTAAATAGTACTGCAGAGCTCTGGCTCCTCGGAATCAGCACCGTCAGCTGCATGCGCAACCCTATCTCTCCTTCCTATTATAGCTCTTGCAGTTGGTCTGCTGTGCAGCAGGGCAGCTGCAGTGCTATGTGATCTGAGAGGCGCTGCATGGGGACTCACTTCACAGAATAATTAGCACTGACTGGAATGACCAAGAATGGTGGAAAACATATAGAGACAGTTACTTTCCAGTAGACAATAAGGCATTTGGTCGAGTGAGAGTGAGTGTGTGTGTGTGTGTGTGTGTGTGTGTGTGTGTGTGTGTGTGTGTGTGTGTGTGTGTGTGTGTGTGTGTGTGTGTGTGTGTGTGTGTGTGTGTGTGTGTGGCTAACAGGCTAATGTCGTGCACTCTGAGTTGAAGTTAAAGGAGTTGGACTAACAAGTCCTTGCCAAGATGTTACCATGGCTAAGCAGGACCCCGGCAAAGCGTCCTGCATACAGATACTGGCTTACTGTTTCACTGCTCCATGCATACAGAGCCACACCGGCCTTTTGCATTGATCGTATACTCTTATATTTAACCCCATATAGGCCACAAACAAACATACTTGTTTTTACTAACCTTGTATCCGCTTCACACTGTAAGATGGGGTGACAGTGGTGCTTACAGCCAGACTCTTCAATATAGAGAATGAATAAAAGAAAACAAGGAGTGGCGATGGTTACAGCAGGTTTTTCTAATTCATCCGTCTAGTGGGGGGCTTGCCGCTGCCGATGCCTGCGATCACCAGCCTCGGCCAGTCAGGATGTTGCGGACTCAACGAAAGAAGGAGGAGGAGGAGGGGGGGGGGGGGGATATATTTATCCTTCCCTACTGTACCGCAGTGAGGGGTGGTCCGCTCCGAGCCCATCAGACCTTACGGGAGCGCAAAAACACACTGGGACGATGTGTAAAAAATGAGGAAGAAATCATCAACCAATAGCAGCATCAATTCAGTCAAGATCAGAGTGACACAACAAACCTTTGATGATTCTCCAGGCAAAACATATAGTGGATTAGACTTGAGAAGAAGGCATGTGAAAATATGACAGAATGTAGGGCTAAATTAAATACGACTTTACGGATTAACAATTACAAACCCTGCTATACATGTGTCCACCAATTGCAAGGGACGAAAGCAATTAGGCTTCTTTTAAGTTTTGTCATGAAGTTGTTTTTTGGTGTAGGTGTAATATCCTCTTTACTGTTTGGTATCAGAATAGACTAAAACATTATAAAGTCACGAACATATCTGAGGGATTTAGAGATTTCCACCCCCCATAGTTTCCCATCATGAAGTCTTGGCTACTCCAAATCTGATACTGCCACTGATTTGATTTAAAATAAATGCTTGTAGTGTAGTGTATTTTATTATTATGAATGCAGGGTATCCTCGAAGCAATTTCTTAATGTAGCCACTAGGTGGCGCTCTCGGCTTGTTCAAATAAGCCACACAAGGGGAAAGAACAGAACACACACCAAGGGTTTTGGATACATGTCAACTATTTGCTTGTTGATTGTTAAACGGGATGTTGTTTGCCCGGGAGCAGGTTAAAGCTACACAAAGTGTTTTGTGTTTAGATGTATTGTGTTATGCTAATAATAAAGAGGTATAATGTGTTGCGTGTGACCAACAGTAATTACAGAGGAAAGGAGGCTGGAGAAAGTCTGCTCCAGCCAGCTGCATGGGTTGAGCAATAGTGCGGCGACTCTGCCTGCCTGAGAGAATCCATCACAGAAACAAACCGCCCCCTCCCACTCAGAGTACCCCCGCTTCAGATGCAACTCAAAATACATAAAGCCTCCATGTTGCACGGGGTATGTAGGGCCAGCAGATATGAACTATTTGCTTAAAAGTGTTAGCTAACTTTAACGTCCAACAACTTGCGTACGGTACATGTTTTTGGACAACAATCCTCTGACGGGCTTCCTAGTGTTCAACGGTGTTCCAGACACGGCCTCACATTTTGGATGATCGGAGCTTCACAGCTAACTCGCTAACTGCTAACTTCAGCTAGTTAGCAATTCAACGTCGGTTGTTTTTGTTTTTTTTGTTAGCCATTCACACTGTCGGTGTTGCTCACAAAATACTTGTTTGCAGCGATGATATTTTGCGAAGAGCCATAAATGACAGCCATCCACTGGCTTCCATTCACCACCGTGCTTGCTGGCTGGCTACAACCGCTGCCACAACACTTCGCCTCGGACGGTTGCACTGCTTTGTGGGCTGGCTGGTCATCCTCATCTTAAACAGCTAGCTAACAAGGGCTAGCAAACGAAGCAAGCGCGCTAGTACGAATAACATTGTGGGAAACAAAACAGGAATAACCACCCGTCTAAATGGACCACATGTCCATAATAACCCAAGTTTCCAATCCGAAGGAGGAGGAAATAATATCCTTTAACCAGGAAAAAGGTAAGGGAAAGTCAATTAACAGCTGATAACTAATGCTAGCTGGTTGGCTAACTACTTTTCTCGACTGACGTTAGCTTTTAGCTCGCGCTTGCTAGCTGCTCTAGTAGTTAAAGACACTGATTGTCTGTTTGTGATAGTCATATAAAACACAACATGCGTTAGTTGACAAACTCTTAAAAAAAGCAACAAGTTTATGTGAGGGGGCTCGTAAGTTATCAAACTAGCTTAACGTCTGTTTGTTGCGCGTTCAACATGAAGAGCGTTCCAGTGTCCAGACGTGTGGTTTTACCCCGTTACCGTTAGCCGATTTAAAGTTCACACATTTGTTGTGAAATGGTAGTTGTTGTAATTCCAAATGATGACAACTCTTCCCTTATTATAAATGTTAGTGTTTTTACATTTTTCGTTTTGTGTTTTGGCTACATAGCTGGACTAAATAATGGGTGATTCACTGTATGAATCACGACACGACCACAAGAAGCTAAAAAAGTTGATGGTGGTTTTGTCTGCAGGGTAGCAAAAAGTTGTTTGGGATGAAGCAAACATGCAGGCAGAGGAGACCTTTCTGCTGTCAGTAATGTAGCAAAATGTCTTGTGAATTAGGGCAGCATTTTCCTTAAGACATGAAACATTGCTCCCTGCAAAGCCACCACGGCGGTGGTCCTCGTAGGATGCCCAGATTTACATTGCTCTCCGTGTCCCTGCTTTTGTCTATTTTGTAAACAGTGGAGCTGCCTTATATCTCCGATGGAGACTATCCTATTTATTTTCTGTGTTGTCATTTGTATCTATACTTAAAATTGTTTCCCATGCAGATACAATCGCTATTTTTAGTTAACAATCTCCCACTTATATGGGGATCTCGGGGTCAACATCTGTCATTAATTATTTTGTATTTCTCAACTCGCACATGATCTGCAGTAGAGGTCAAACCTCCCCCTCAATACCATAGCTGCTAATGTCCATTCATATCTATCCATGGGGCCACTCTGACACTTCCCGGGTCAACCAGGCCCATTGGACATGTATCAGTATCGCATCTCAAACCTCACTTGTCAGACCATTAGTAATGTGAGAACACAAGTCTTTCAAGCACAACAATGCATTTTCCTCTGAGGGTACACACATATCCCTCAGTAACTACTATAGTTTCTATGTGACTTGAACACATGTGTGCGTCATGTAAGATGATCATTGAATGTATGTGGGAGTTATGTGAGATTAAAGGGTAAAGGTAAGGATTGACCCACGCATTATGAGTGTATGACAGTAAAATATGCAGATTCCACTGCAGTGATACACACTTACTAACAGCTTGCAAATATGTCTCAGTAAAGATATAATCAAGATGCCGTTATTTTGTTCGAAAGGTATTACAAGGTCTTTTTAAGGGCGTGTTAGTATTTTATAAGTCACAATTCGGAGCTTGGAAAGGTTGTGGTATTGTGCTGGGAAACAGTGATGGCGACGTCATTTAGGGTCACTGGGTGTGCATATTGATCAAATTATTAGTCAATTAAGTGGTTAGTTGATGGGAAAACTCATCTGCTAATAGTTAAAATGAAATTTAATGAAAGGTTAAAGTAATTGTTCCAGTAAAAATGCCATACGGTGCGGTCTATGGCTTCATTAATGAAGATTTTGCTTTTCTTTCGTTTCTCTTTGTAAATAGATTTTTTTTTTCTTGAGGTTGTTGGTCAGAGAAGTAAGCAAATATAAGGCATAATGTTGGGCTTGTGATGTAGGTTTGTTTTTATTTATAAACTACATGATCAATAGAGTTCATCAGTTTAATTGATAGGTTTATTTAATATTTAAATATTCATATTGAGCTCAGGATTTGTTGTGTAGTGCTAGTTAAGGACACACACTAGATAAGTATCAGTAAATTACTTCAAATGTTTCATTCCGTAAGGACAATTTTGCACATCTAAATCAGAGACAATGTGCCTCCTTGTTAAGTTATGTTAATGATAAACTTACATTCTGGTAGCATTTAGTAAGATCTCAAATTGTTTACGACAGAGGAGTTTAAGCAGCATTACACACACTCGCACACAGTTGGAATTCACGTTTGTGTGTTAAGCTGCTGCATGAAAATCACACCTAATAATGCCCTGAGTAAGAGTTGTTTGTTATGCAGGACACAGTTGAGTTGAGGAAGAAGTAGAGCAGTGATGTTGCTGTTCGTGTCCTACCTCCTCCAATTTCTCTTAAGAATGAGTCACAGAATTATTCCCTTGGGGCTTATTCAAATATTACCATCATCATAGTATAGTATAGTATAATATAGTATGGTCATGTTCTTTCTGTTTTGTTTTGTACATTTTGAAAACAATGTTTGAGTGTGAGGAGCATAACTGTGACAGGAGGAATTTGAAAAGAAAATGCTTTAAATTACATTTTAAGTAGAATATTTCACAAACTTAGGATATAGCCAGATTCTTAGCTTTATTC